>NW_027506877.1:2220263-2230263 GCF_052324685.1 Brachyhypopomus gauderio | reverse complement strand
TCGTACTTAAGAATATTCTTAAATTTACGAGTGTTTCCCGAAACTCTTCGTAACTTATATTCGGACCCATTCGTAACTCACTAAGTAGCCTACTTCTTAGATCACGTGCAGTTCTACCTCAAATAGGATAGAGGTCGCTGATTTCCCTTTAAAGACTCGCGCTGCTTTTACTGTAAGCACGGCATTAGCGCATATGCTAATATAAAAACGTGAAATTATGGAAATTCATATTTATTGTGAAAAGCAAAGCTACTAGCTTGAATAATATAGTCTGTTTTTCCTATAATTAAATTAACTTTAGTTGTATGTGGGTCATTCCAGGATTTTGGTACATTTCCTGTCCCACCACTTACATTTCAAATGTACATATCCAAAATATCTAAATTACTTTTTTTTTAAACAATGTACTTGTTATAAGACAAACTGTAAAATTTGGTGGAAAAATAAGCTCCTTAGATATTATTCAAAAGACCGAATACCTTTGGACCACTTCAAAAAATGGCCGTTTTCTCACCCACACATTGGGTGACCAACTCCTTTGCCAAATTTAACAATTAAAGTAAGCTCTAAATAAATTATTCCTCTTGTATATTGTTGAAATGCATCTCCTTTACTTATGAAAACAACCTCTTTGGTCTACATTGTATTGTATGTCACAGTTTTTACACTATTAAGTTGTGTCCCACAACATGCATGCAGCCCTGTTACCCTAAGGAATTTTATCTGGCAGAGAAAGGGTTAAAAATATTTGTTTACTGTCACAAAGGAATTTGCATCACAAGGACATTTCCTGCCCACATGGCAAGAAAAATGGTAAGTGCTCTAACAATTTTCAAGGTTTTTTTCCAAATATGTTTGTCCAAGTTGTGTGTGTCACTCAGTGAATGCAACTCTGTTCCTCATATTGTAAGACTAATATTGAGTACAGTAAAAATTTACTTTATATACTTATATAGCCATATTTGTCCTTGATCTTGTATACATAGCTAATTTTTACAGTTAGCATCTGTTCCTGGGGTAGACCACAATTTAGACTAAATTTGCAACCCTGTTACTGCATACCAATTTACATCTAATAAAAAAAACTGCTTCCATACCTGAGCTTGACGAATCAAACTTTTTGATAGTATATCACCTGTAGCTAAGAAATATGTGACTAAAAATGATCAAATTGAAGATCAAATTTTCAGATGTGACCACCCCTGAAATGTACCAAAATCCTGGAATGACCCATGTATCATGGTTTGGTGGTGTCACAACAACACACTATGAAGGTCTTTTAGTTCAAATCTGTGAATAAATATCGTTTAATTTTATTCCAGTATCAACAAACTATGATGATAACTTGATAGCAGTGCATGAGATTTTTAGTTGATGCATCAAATGGACCGAATAATCATTTACATATATAAGCAAGCCAAAGGCGACAGTGGCAAGGAAAAACTTGTTTGTAGATAGATGTCTGTAGATGTTAGTAGATGGCTTTCAGCTCCTTACAGTATTTGGATGAGTTCGTCCTTGGAAAAATCCCGTTGGTGGTGCGGTTTGCAATGCTTCTGTGCATGAAACGTTAATTGTGTGCGCATTGCTTGATTTACGATGGATACTAATTGAAAGTGTAAAGTAATTACATATTAATTTATATCTTAATTATTTTCCAATAAAATTTTATATTATAATGAAAAATGTATGTAAATTGGTGGTTCGGTTTTCAACTAGCGGAGCTTTTCCAGAGTAAATGCAGAAGCGGAGTCTACTAAGAACTATTTAGAACTCGTTCGCGAATTTGGAGACTAAGAAGGCTTTTGGGAAACTCGTAAAGCTGGCGTCCCTAAAGTTACGTCGTTCGTAAATCGAGAAACGCACCCCATGTCTGTAATCTTGTTGGCTAAAGAGCTCCATATTGTTCTTCTCAGATCAGTTATCTTTATTAGGCCAAATATATCTAAAATGTTACCCAAGTGTCATTAATTGTAATTTCGTTCCTGCAACCCGTTCGAGTACAGTAAAGTAACTAAAACCACAAACATTATGACAGGAGATACCTAAAATAGCTATTCAGACGGCCACAGCTGTCTGTATTGTATATGAAGGCTACAATATACTGGACTGGAATCTGTCCACTGGTCTGTGATTTTAGGGGCTAGTTGTACGTCATGGAGATTGAACCACTGATGCTGACGTCGTTGACGTTACATTAAGCAATTGCTGTTGTGGTACATTAAAAAAAGAAATAATCCAGCACACATTTGATATTTTATTTAATAACAGCTAAAGCGATTTTATAACTTTGTAACATATTTTAATTTTAGATTAAAGTGTGTTTTAAATTATTTCTTACACATTATCGGCACCCTGCGGCACACCTAATAAAAAAACAAAAAACAAAGAAAACCGTTGAAAGGCATTTTAAGGGGAAACACATTTAACATTTTTATATTTTGTATAACACTGTCATCTAGTGTTAAGATTTCGCATGACATTGTTAATAGTGCCAATAATTATCCCTTAACTGTATTCGAATTGAAACATAAAAGTTGATTGACGTCATGTGTTTATTATTAAAAAGACCCGTTAGGACGACATAACAGGGACAGAATAGTTGGGTTGTCGTTGGGTGATACTGCAGTCCCTCTTCGTTGTAATTCTTTGAAACCATAAAAATGGCAAAGGGAAAGGATAGGGACTGGAAATACAATACCATCTTTTTGTCTCAGGAGTTACAGCAGGCTAATGTTGATTCACTAGAGGATGATTCGTCAGAGAGCGACAGTGAAGTAGCAGTTTCTGACATGTGTTTTGACATATCCACTGCCAGGTATAAACCGCTGCTAAAATACTCAACCCATTTACCTTTGTAAATTGCAGTGTAGGTCCTTTATTATTATTTTTTTATTTATCCGACTATCTGTTTGCTTGTTAGTTTCGTTATTGTCCATACGGCAATACACTTTAAATGACAATGAAATGTAACTACGGGAGGTTATTTGCGGAACCCCTGGCTCTTGTTCCTATATAGACCTGGCACGTCGCAGCAGCCCTGCTACAAGTGTCCGCGACTGTGTCGCTCTTTCGGGTCTACAGATCTCTTGAGCGTTCACCAAGACGACCACAGAAGAAGTTCTCTCCACATCCTAAAGGGGGCACTGGTGGCCCACTCTGGTAAACTGATTTACTTTCCTTACGTGCATATTAATAATAATAATAATAATAATAATAATACATTTTATTTCAAGCGCCTTTCAGGACACCCAAGGACACTTTCCAAGAAATTAGAAAACATGCAGCACATACAGTACCAAAACAACACATACCTAAACAAAAAAACAGACAAAAAGGTCATTGGGAGTAAGCGATGTTGAACAGGTGAGTTTTAAGTCGTGTTTTGAAAAGAGGGAGTGAATCTATATTGCGGATGTCTGGCGGGAGAGCGTTCCAGAGTTTGGGAGCAGAGCGGCTGAAAGCTCTGCACCCCATAGTACTTAAACGAGCAGGTGGCACAGATAGATGAGTGGAGGAGGAGGATCTGAGGGAGCGCGAGGAAGATGCGATAGTGAGGAGGTTTGAGAGCTATGGTGGAGCCAGATTGTGGAGTGCCTTGAATGTATATAAGAGGATTTAAAAATGTATTCTGAATCTAACCGGTAACCAGTGGAGTTGTTTGAGGATAGGTGAGATGTGGTGAGATGAGGGCGTTCTAAAGATAATACAAGTGGCTGCATTCTGAACCAGTTGAAGTTTATTGAGGGACTTTTGAGGAAGGCCATAAAGGAGAGAGTTGCAATAATCAATACGGGAGGTAACGAGGCTGTGAACAAGAATAGAGGCAGTGTGTGGGGTGAGGGAGGGACGTAGACGATTGATGTTGCGGAGATGAAAGTACGCAGCCCGGGATATATTGCTAATGTGGGAGTGAAATGAAAGAGTGCTGTCTAAGATGACACCCAGACTCTTAACCTGTGGTGAGGAGGAGACTATGGAGCTGTCAATCAGGATAGAGGAACTGTGAACTTTGGATAGTGTGCATTTTGTACCGCAGAGCAATATTTCTGTTTTATCAGAGTTTAGTTTAAGAAAATTAGAGGAGAACCAGGTTTTTATTTCAGACAGACAATTGGAGAGGGATGAGGGAGGGAATGGAGAGCTAGGTTTACTGGCTATGTAGAGCTGGGTGTCATCCGCATAGCAGTGGAAATCAATGTTAAATGTGTGAAATATATTTCCAAGGGGTAGCAGATAGATGATGAAAAGGAGGGGCCCCAGGACTAACCCCTGGGGCACACCAGAAGAAACCGGAGAGGACTGAGACCTGTGCGGCCAGAGAGATAAGAGTGAAACCAGTTGAGTGTGATATGGTTAATGCCTATGGAAGATAATCTATTTAAAAGGATGGTGTGGGAAATGGTGTCAAAAGCTGCAGTCAGATCAAGGAGAATCAATATGGAGAAAGAATAGAATTAGAGTCAGCAGTCATAAGGAGGTCATTTGTGATTTTGATAAGGGCAGTCTCCTTGCTGTGGAGGGGCGAAAACCAGACCGAAATGTTTCATATAGGTGATTTAGGGAAATCACCTATATATATATATATATATATATATATATATATATATATATATATATATATATATATATATATATATATATATATATATATATATATCACCGTTCGTTAAAAACTAGGTTTCATTTCAATTAACTGTGGGAAAATAACCCCAGAGAAACACTATTCCATGAATGATACATGGCCTTCATGCAAACTTTACCTGTCATTGTAAGTACTGATGCAGATGACAACTTTACTGAACACTTGAAGGTCTATGCATGACAGTCTGGCCATCTGCGTCTGTATCATGCTCCCCATTCCAGTGGTGGCCTTGTTGTATTGTTGTAAATGGTCCCTTTCAGTATACGTTTGGACATGATATCAATGCATCCTCAAGGTCTTGTGCCTCACATTCATTTGTATGTGAATGACAAACTCTCATGCTCTCTCTCTCTCTCTCTCTCTCTCTCTCTCTCTCTCTCTCTCTCTCTCACTCACTCTCTCACACACACACATACACACTTGTGCTTACGGTCATTTTAGGAATTAAAATGGAAAGAAAGTCTAGAGATTTGGTCAAACAATGTAGTCACTCCTTTCCTCTCTGTCCTCTTGCTTATTGACATTCTGCGAGTCAGCACCCAGACATGGGATCATCATGTGTGCTTCAGCCTCTGCAGGGTTTCTAACTACCTCCTCGGACACGCTGTCCCCACAAGTAATGGAAAATACCTCCAGTAACAACTAACATGCTAACGGCATGATTACTCCTCTTACAACACCTTTATAGTACCACTGTTACATATGGTTTATAAAGGTCTTATTATGTCCAGTAGGAAAGGAAATGTGACAGCGTGTAAGCACAGCAAGCAGGAAGCCCCGCAGGCCGAGCGAGAGGAGTCCACTCAGATGCCTGTTCTAAAAGTTCTCAATGTAAAAGAAATCGTAATGCTTGTCTTAACTCTCCATGGAAGATGACTCTCCATGATGATAAGCAGAAATCACTAAAGTGAGATGCTGGCTGATGAGTGCGTAGGTGTCCTTTCGGTGTGTCTGGATAAAAGAAAAAAAACATGACTGAGATTTGTGTACTCAATGCGAGCGTGCGTGCGTGTGTGTGTGTTTAGACCATATTACAGAGCTCCCTGGTGGTGAGAAATGGAACAACAACAAAGGGAAAGACGTCATGGACGTTGAGGATGTGGACACACGGGAGGGTGCTGTAGAGAGTGGGACCCAGGCTAGAGAAGAGAGTTTGGGGTCTCTCTCCAAACAGGAGGAAGAGGAAGGCACCCGTTCACCAGCCAGAACTGGAGCTCACACAACTGACTCAGAGAAATACAAGCAGGTTTGTATTCTGTGGCCACTGGGGCGAGTGCAGAATGCCCCCCTTGTCTCTGTCTCTGCTCACACAGATTTCAGAATTATTAGTATTGCTAATACGAATACTAACAGAATAGTGTAAGTATTGTTAGTATTGTGTAATTAGAAGTAAGTACAGTAAGTACTTTTTGAGCTAGAGGTTGGTGTGAAGCACTAGGCCTGGAGTCTTCTTCTGCTCTTGTGTCTTCATACATGATGTAGACAGTAACCCCCACCAGCTTTCCACAGTCATTATCTGTTTCACACAGACATTCAATTAGAATCTAGATCTAGAATCTAACCCACCCTGTTAAACTGCACAGTGTGAAAAGATCACTCTGGAAGATCTCTCTCTCTCTCTCTCTCTCTCCTCTCTCTGTGTGTGTGTGTGTGTGTGTGTGTGTGTGTGTGTGTGTGTGTGTGTGTGTGTGTGTGTGTGTGTGTGTGTGTGCTCGTGTTTATGAGTGTGTGTGTTTGTGTGTGTGTTTGGACTTTGCAGAAAGAATGCAGAGGGGTAGAAATGGAGAGTGACAGTGTGAAGTGGAAGATGGACATGGTGCTGCGCAGTGTGCAGACAGTACAGGTAGAGAGAGAGAGAGAGAGAGAGAGAGAGAGAGAGAGAGAGAGAGAGAGAGAGAGAGAGAGAGAGAGAGAGAGAGAGAGAGAGAGAGAGAGAGAGAGGTGAAGGCTAACCAGACAGTACAGGTAGAGAGAGAGAGAGAGAGAGAGAGAGAGAGAGAGAGAGAGACAGGTGAAGGCTAACCAGACAGTACAGGTAGAGAGAGACAGGTGAAGGCTAACCAGACAGTACAGGTAGAGAGATAGACAGGTGAAGGCTAACCAGACAGTACAGGTAGAGAGAAAGACAGGAGAAGCTTAACCACACAGTGCAGGTAGAGAGAGAGACAGGTGAAGGCTAACCAGACAGTACAGGTAGAGAGAGAGACAGGTGAAGGCTAACAAGACAGTACATGTAGAGAGAGAGACAGGTGAAGGCTAACCAGACAGTACAGGTAGAGAGAGAGACAGGTGAAGGCTAACAAGACAGTACAGGTAGAGAGAGAGACAGGCGAAGGCTTACCAGACAGTACAGGTAGAGAGAGAGACAGGAGAAGGCTAACCAGACAGTGCAGGTAGACAGAGAGATAGAGAAACAGACAAATGAAGGCTAACCAGCTCCAGTAAACAACTCTTCTGACAGCTATTTAATTTATTTAGATTTTACCTTGGTTTAATTATGTCTTTAAACTACAGCGTATGACTCTGAAAACATTTAGATTATATTTTTATTATTACTCTTATTGTTATTCTTATTATATTATATATTATATTTACACTGCATCTGCTCTGCATCATCATATCCAGGAAACCCTGATAACACTCATGACTCTGGTTGAATCTCAAATCTTCAACAACCACAGCAACAGGATTTCTGCAAACCCAAACCCCCATATGCCCACCACCACCTCCACCACCACCGCCCCAACTCCAACAAAACTCCCCGCTGTCACCACACCTGCCCAGCCTGCACCTGTCTCTCATCATCCACACCCTCCTGTCCACCCTCCTACCCCCCTTAACGCCTGCCACCCTGGTGCACAGCCGTACCACCCAGACATTCTCGCCGAGCCGCCCAGCTGTGGCCAGCGGAGCAGGGAAAATGCGGCTGCCTTCCGTATCTTGACTGAACCCAGGTACCAAAACTGAACACAATCACCAGGACCGAACCTTGTGGCCCCATAACCACATACCCCATGACCCCACGAGTTCGATTACTGTGAATCCAGGTATTAGAAACGAGCTGCCAGTACTGTTTTGAATACATAAAAATTAACTGGTATACACAAGAACTGATATCATTAAACGTGTTTATAGTACACAAATAATCTCACAGGTTCTCTCTCCTTCCCTGTCTGCTTACCCTCACTCGTCCTTCTCTTACCCTCCTTCCTTAACTGCCCCCCAGTGGGAGTTGGGCCCACTGCACGGCCACAAACAGAGTGACTGGGTCAGCACAGCTCCACTGTCAGGCCAGCCAGATGACTGAGCTGTGAGTCTCTGTGTATGGACCAGACCCACATGGGCTTTAATAATGAATACAATAATAATGAAAACAACCATAAGATGAAAGACTGAAGTGTGCTTAGAGTTTATGGATTACATGAAACTAATCAATCAATCAATCAATCAAATTTTATTTTAATAGCGCTTTTTACAACAGTTCTTGTCACAAAGCAGCTTTACAAGTGCCGAGTCCTAGCCCCCAGTGAGTAAGCCAAGGGCGACAGTGGCAAGGAAAAACTCCCTAGTTTTTTTGCATTAGGAAGAAACCTTGAGAGGAACCAAGACTCAGGGGGGGAACCCATCCTCCTCTGGCCGACACCGGTCACCATGACAACAACAACAATTTAAACAGAAAGAAATAAAGAAAAGGAAAAGATGTAATAATGTCCATCATGGTGTAGGCTTATCCGGTCAGGCAGTAGGTGGCTGGCACTGGATGGATCGCTTGTCTCTCCTCATCTCATTTTTCCTCGAGCAGGCGGACAGCCATGTGGAGAAAATAAAACAGGGGAAATTAGCTCTGTATGAGGACATATACAGGACAGATGAAATTAAACACATTTCTGGAGTGTGGCAGCAACTCCGGCATTAAGTTAAACTATTACAGTCTAGCTAAAAAGGCAGAATCAGAAGGTAACATAGGCTTGGGGGCATTCTAAGACAATGACATCCGTCCACTGCACTGTCAACAAACTTGAGTGACCACGAGCAGTGACAGGATGACAGCACCAGCGCCCCAGTCTACCATAAAACCCTTCGTCTATGAACCCCTGGATCTGTACCTTTATCTAAGGGGGGATGTTAATTATCAAAAGCTAAACCAAATAGGTGGGTTTTCAACCTAGACTTAAAGATTGTGACTGTGTCAGATTCCCGTACGCATTTTGGAAGGTTGTTCCAAAGCTGGGGGGCCTTATAAGAAAAGGCTCTTCCTCCTGCTGTTACCTTATTAATTTGTGGAACTAATAAAAGACCAGCACCCTGTGATCTTAGTGGACGTGAGGGTTCATGGTAGGAAATAAGTTCCTGGAGGTATTCAGGAGCAAGCCCGTGCAGTGCTTTAAAAGTTAATAATAGAATTTTAAAATCAATACGGAATTTAACTGGGAGCCAATGCAGGGCTGATAGGACTGGTGTAATATGTTGAAATTTTCTAGTTCTGGTCAGAACTCTGGCTGTGGCATTTTGAACTATTTGAAGTTTATTTAGATTCCTATTTGAACATCCTGACAGTAGTGCATTGCAGTAGTTTAATCTAGAGCTAACAAAGGCGTGCACCAATTTTTCTGCATCATCCTGTGATAATGCATTTCTTAACTTGGCAATGTTGCGGAGATGTAGAAATGCTATCCTAGTAGTATTATCTATGCATTTATCAAATGATAGGTCGGAGTCGAGTATGACGCCTAGGTTTTTGGCTACTGTGCCAGGTGTAATGGGGTAGTCTGCAAGATTAAGCATTAGATCTGGAATTTTTTGTCTAGCGGCCTTAGGGCCCACAAGGAGAACTTTTGTTTTGTCCTCATTTAGTTGGAGGAAGTTTAGAGACATCCAGCATTTAATATCTCTTACAATCACATGTTCAGTTAATGTTCTAAGATAAATGAGCTTTTTAGCAATTGTTTAATAAAATATGTTCTGGAAATCTGTTTACACCAATCCTGTTTATTAAAGGCTGTTGGACAAATAAGAGCTTGCATGTTTACTTATATACCTGTTTAACAGCCTGTGTGTGTGTGTGTGTGTGTGTGTGTGTGTGTGTATGCGTGCGTGTGTAGGGCACAGCAGGCAGTCTCTGTGTTTTTTAGAATGGGTGAGCAGCTTGAAACTCTTGGAGCAGTTGAGCGTGAAGCACATCCTGGGTCAGCACACTTGAGCACCAGTGTGGTTAGTGGCAGGTACACTTGTGTGTGTGTGTGTGTTAGGCATGTGTATGCAACATCTTTGTAACATTTGAATGAAGATCCGGTCTACTTGACTGCTTCTATATAGCTGACATCCACTGTAGCAGACCTAGTGGTTTCTTGATTG
>NW_027506877.1:2125263-2215263 GCF_052324685.1 Brachyhypopomus gauderio | reverse complement strand
ATATTCTGCAGAAGTAGTATGTCATCCCGGGATGTTTCGTGTACTGGAAAAATAATTTTTATTCGCATACTGCATACTGGATACTGATTTGGGGCCCAAGAAGTACGACAGTAGTATGTAGTATGAAAACACAGCCTATGTTTGCTTTGAAGTTTGGTCTTCAAACTAGATTGTCACTGCAATGTCGCATGCCTCCTACATAGACATCAGAGAACTATTTAAAAATATTTTGGAAATGCATTCTGTGGCACCTTTAACTAAAACTGAAACACTGACAAAACAATATTTCTGGCCATTTTGCACAAGACTTCCACATAACTAACTTTTACAAAATATGTTTTTATGCCATATACACAGTGTACAGTGGAATAGGATACAGTGTGCAGTTTACAATTTATAAAGTTAGTCTGATAGCCATTATAAGGCTTTGTGTAACGTGTGATCCCTCCCCCCCACATCAATCATGGCCCTGTTGGTTTTGTTTTCCTTTCCATATGCACTCTTACGTAGTTTCCACGCCCATTTTCAGCCCCTTGTTTTGTGTCATTAGTTTCACCTGTAAGTAATTAAGGGTTATCTGGTTTAGTATTTAGATGCCCGCTTTTGTTTCCTGAGTTTCTGGTGATTGTTTTTATGTACTTGCGTCTCAGCACAGATTTATGTTTAAGTTCTGTTTTCTCTTAGGTTAAAGATGTACGTTTAAGTTTTGGTTTAGTTCTTTAGTGTATTTACAGTCCTTGTGCGTAAGTGTCATGTGGTGTGTTACTTTGCGATTTATGTTTTCATTCTTGAGTTTTCTAGTCCTTGTCCCAGTTCATTGGAGTAAATGTATACTGTCTTGAAGTTAGTTCCTCGGTTAGTCATACGTGTTTTCGTAGTCTGAGTTGTAAGATTTATGCTGTTGTCTGTTGCAGTGTGTTGTGTCAAAGTCATTCCGGAGTGTTATACTTGATCTTTGTTTATGGTGTTGATTTTCTTTAACTGATTTGGTAGAAGTGTGTTTAGTAGTTTCCTGCCTAGTGTGTGCTTGAGTTGTCTTCATGTGTTTTTTACATTTTCTAGATTTGGTGTCTTTTGGTAGTTTGGTTAAGTTCGTAGTAACCTGATTTCGATCTATTGTAATTGGAGTATTGTTGTGCATTTTGTTTGCTGTTTATTCATTATGCCCCGTCGCACTCGTAAGTCTAAGTCTGGTCTGACAGTCGGTTGTTTGTCTTTCGTTCGCTCCTCCGAGAGCTCGGAGGAAACCCACGCAAACAAAGGAAGAACATGGAAACTCAACTCAGATAGGGACTTGAACCCAAGACCGCAGTGCTGAGAGGCAAACGTGCTAACCACCAAGCCACCGTGCTGCCACACTTTAATTTGGAAGCCGCTGATAACCCAAATCTGATAACCCAAGTCTGTGTGATCACTTTTTCATCTGTCACATGGTTAACATGGTTTTAGACTAAGCATAACTAAGCATAACCCAGAGATGCATTTAACTCCTTTAATAAACTGTTCGCCTTTGGCTAACTTACATGTGCCCATGTCTGAGCAGCAGTCACAGACACTTGTAGTCCAGGTTCCAGAACTATAACTTGTGTGGGCCATCACTGTAACCTGCTGCTGGTGGACTGCCATGGCCGCTAAGAGGGAGACAGAGGGATGGTGAGAGAGAGAGGAAAAGATAAATGAGACTGGAGCAGACATTTTAGACATGGACTAGGCTACAGCCAATACCAAATAAACATACAACTCTGGTGAAGTGTGATTTGGTGTAATACACGTTTTCACATCACACTCCAATGTTATACAGCTAATGAAACACACGTCCATTTATCTTTGTATTTACATGCGTGTACAGTCGGGAGAGAAGGGGACAGACTACCCAGAGCATAGACTTTGTCACATTCACCTCCACCCCACCTGTCAGTCTGGTTTTTGTATTCTGTCTAGTGCCGCCTCTGTTGGTCATTGTTGTAAGTACTGTGTGTGAAGTCCTTGTAGTTAAGATTGTTCAGGCTTCAGCTATGGAACTTCTGTTCATGTCTTTGTTACGTTCTGTGTTTGGGTTTTGTGTCCGTGGTATTTAGTTTTCCTGATTAGAGTTCTTTGGCTTGTTCTATTTCTATGTACTTTGTGTAGTCCTTGTGCAAAACTTCTTGTCTTTATGCTTAGCTGGTAATGCTGTTTTGTTTCTATGTCTTTGTTTAAATATATGTGAGAATTTTGTTAATGTGTATTGTTATTGATTGCTATATTGTTTCGTTTGATGTATATGTGTCGGTGTGTAAATACAGTAAAGATTCACACCTGTGTCACACCTCAACGTACCCGTTGTTACAGAGATCTGCTTTCTCAAATAAAACTGAAGGTTTTAAAAAAGAAGAGCCTAAAAGGAGAACCAGACAGATACGACGTTGACTTCTGAGGTATAATATGCTAATATGTTTTGCGTTTTGATAAACTGTGGAATACTGGCAGGGTAAATCCAGCTAGACTGATACGATGAGGTCCAACTATACGGGAGAAAATGAATACAGAATACATTCGTGTTTGGGCATCTGCAGCTGCTTTTATGGGGTTTTTATTTTCAACCTAGTCATCCACTGGTGACCATCGATGCCGGAGTGCGTAATCACGTGTGGTTAGTGCGCATGTTCCAATTGATGATAGCTATCCGGATCACAAGTGCATGCAACATCCTGTTTACTGTAACGGTGACGGCGCGTATTTTACTGTTTGTTTCCCACTCAAAAACAGCGGCACTTGTTTATGACCATGGTGTCTTGGAATTGTAACATGGGGCCTTGCATCTATTATCCCTCTCCCCCTCGGTGGGGGCAGGGAGGGGGAGCAGTGCCCCCTGTCACAACATCCTTGGCCTCCCCTAAGGCTACTAATGCCAAAGAATTTTTAGCGAATTAGACTAAAATTATCGGGCTGCTACCACTGCCAGTGAGAACTGTACAGTAGGCAGGAAATGTTGAAGTGAAGAGAAGTAGGTCACTGTGGTGGAATTGATGGCACAGAAGTTGAGGTCTTTATATTAAGCAGTATTTATTCGATAGCAGGAGAGTTGCGAAATATAAAAGTATAAAAGTTCACACAGCAACTCTGAACTGTCTCTCTCAGTCCAGTTTCTTTATTAGTCAAAGTGTGTGTGTAGAAAAACAGGATGCCTGTGTCCCAGTAGCTGCTATCAGTTTCCCTGGTATTCAACCTTGGGTGCATAGAAACGGATAAGCAATGTTATCTCTAACTCTGCTACTGCACAGAAGACTTCAGTCTTACAGAAAAACATCTTCAATATGGTCACAGTCAGTGGCGTGCACACATAGACATCAGCACCAACTCTGCCCTTTATCAACGAAAGTGCCCTTTTGAAACTTCGTGTTTTTTTTTTTTAATTATCATTTTACTGAGGTCGGTTTGAAATGATCTTTTGAAAATCTTAGCGATTAAAAACAATGCCCTGAAATGCACCACCACCTCACACACACCCGACCTCTCTCTTCCTTTGTCACACCAGATGCGCTGCAACAGCAGTTCAGTTCAGCGAGTGGAAGGAAGCGTCTTCAGCACAGCACGCACGGTCACAGATAGGCGGCTTCTCCCGTGCCCCACCAGCCAGGTCACATACATATCAAGTCAAATCGTACCGTTTGCCCTCTAAGCCCAACGTGAAATCATTTTCTTGTGCAGTAAAATGTCTCATACAGCACCAAACTACTCAGCATTTTTAGCCGACTGGTCACCTGATAAACTAGTCGCACTAGCCCAAATCAGTGATAGATAACGTGAGGACGACCACATACAAATAATTAATGTAGAGTTTGCAAATCTATGTGTTAAGGTGAAAGTTTTCTGTTGTATAGGTTTTGTTAGGCAACATAAATTAACACATTCGTTTGTGAAAGAAGAAACGGGAAGTTCCCCATTACCTGTGAAAAATGTCCATCTGCATTCATGTAATGACAACACACTTAATTGTAGGCCTATATTGATTTACTAGTCGCAAAATATATGCAACAAGGCCTGCAGACAGTGGAGGGTAAACAGAAGTTAACTGAAGGATATGACTGTATGTTGGATATGAATTGTATCAGTTGGCTGCGTGACTTTTTTCCATTGAAAACTCACGTTTAGAGAATGTGACAAATAAAAGTCAAATTTCATTCAACATGTGCTTGTAATTTTTTGTATAATGAAGAGTTCCACATGCGCTAAAAAGTGCCCCCCCCCGGGCACTTGCCCCCCAAAATGTCTGTGCACGCCACTGGTCACAGTTATTAGTAAGCAGTGCAAGCAGTACTTTTCACAGACTGCGCTCTAGTGTCTGCATGGACATGATTAACATGAATCACACGTTAATATAATCAATATTTCCTTCACATTACATACAGTTGTACTGCTATTGATTGGTACTAACGCTAATAAGGATTTCAGTAACATTAATTGATAACGACCTAACACACACAGGCTGTATTGGTGCAAGTAAAATTCACATCTTAGTGGACATTTGAATGTGCTCGTGATATCAATGCATAGAATCGTATGACTCAGCATGTTCTAACTTTGCCCATTGCTAAATCGTCTTAAAAATTTTATTTTTGTCTTTTAGACCCTTACCTTTTTACCGTGACGAATCCACAAGATACGTTGTAACGCTGTAACGTCGTGTGCTTGTGTGTGGCTTATTAGGGAACCCAAATTTCCTTTGCCCAGTGTGCAGCTTACCACTTACCTAAAAACGAAACTTTTTTACTAAATCTAAAAGCCACACCTTCCTCAGTTAGCGGGGGCTACTCGTGCATTCATTGTGACACCACGAACTTTTATAAAAACGTTTGTTTCTGTAGCATTTATTCAATGGCTATATACGAGGAATATGATGATATCCTTGCAAACAACTTATAATTGGTAATTGCATTTACCAAGATTCGTTTCGCAAGGAAAATTACGCTTGACACTGATGTGATGAGATGGTTTAAAATGGTCAAAGAAGTTTTGAAATCGCCTGTAAACGTAGATCATAGCAATCAGGGTTCAAACAGCAGTATAAATCTGTTAATCTCTCTCATCAGCAGACACACTAAATATCATTGTTCGTATTGAGGATCACAGACATGGAATAATAAATTCCCTTACAAGAGAGAATTTTCGATGCACTGTAAATTAGCGAAGTACATGATTTTCAAATTCTTTTATGGGGCTGTAAAGCATGTACTGGGGCCAGATGCGTTCATGGCGTGCATGGCGCTTGTTACATCGCTTTCGATCTAGAGGAAATGAAAGTCACCAAGTGGCTCGCTGGAGAGTTCGGTGCGATCTGACATCTGTTCTGTTTAAAATATAAAAACTTGAATCGCTCGAATGCCGTTAGGGATGAACGTATCAGTGGGTTAAATTTGTAAAATAAACAAATGCAAAAATATAAATCTAAACGAAAGCAGCTTTATGAGTAGGGAAATGCACAAAAGGACACTGTCGCTGTTCCACGAAAGAAATCGCGCAAATAAAATAAATAGATTCTAATGTTGTGGCCATTTTGTTAACAAATTCTTAGTGTAAGGGAATTTGTGATTTACTGTCTGTGACCCTCAATCAGAACATTCTGTTCACGCCTTTGTGTCTGTCTCTCAGATGCAACTTCTCTCTTCCTCCGTCTCTCGTACTTTTGCACTACCCCTAAATCCAGTCTACTGTACCTCCTCCCCTGCAGGAGAGCACCAAGCGTACATGTTTTATTATTCTTACCCACATCGTCTATCTTCTGTAGGCTACTATTTAACTAGATGTATTATTGGACTTTGGAACTCTTTCCTGACACCCGTGTGTTGTGATTCTGTTCTCCTGGTACCAGCTACGGAACACTGAGGGCTGAACACATTTATAATCTTGTTTATGAACACTACGATCTACGTCTAGAGATTTCAGAAAACTAACACTTATAGCCTATCGATTATGTTACTAGATAGCAAACTATCGCTGCCTAATCAAAACCTTGGCAGTATAAATCAAACCAACCATGATAGCCAAGCTAACGGTATCTAGTTACTATTAAAGCTTTGTGCAACTTAGGTTAGGGTTAGGGTTTGCTTTTGAGAGCTTAACATAGTATAAACATCAGACAGCCTGTTTAAGCACTACACACTTAATCTTTTTGTCCGTTGAACGTGGCGGATGAACAAAGCTTTTTCTAGGGAAGTGGGTAAGGCTGGCAGAGGGACAAACCACAACATCTGTTCATCAACCACAAACCTCCCTGTTCACAGTGACACGGATGGAGGTGTTTCCCTCAGGGGCACATAGTTAATGACCAGGTGGGACCTCTGCCCATGTGGAGGTAAGGGCTTACTTGCAGCACTGCAAAGGAGGTGACATGCTTGACAATGTCCGTGTGCATCACTGGCCACCAGTAACGAGCACTTAGGAGTTGGGCTGTATGCGTGGATACCCTGAACCCAGTGAGGTATGTGCCCTGGAGACAAGAGCAATTTACATTTAATTAACATGTAATTAACATGTAATATTTGAATGAAGTTTAAATTAATAAAGGGTACCAAGATAAACGTAGCGTGCGTCATTACGTATGCCTCCATCTTTGTTATTTCAGAAGCCTTGATTTATGTTACCTGACTTCAGAAAGTTTGCTCCTTCATCTGATTAATCCTGGTGTTTGTGTGCATAAATGACTCATTATCATGCAAACATATTGTCACGTAAGGCTACGCCCCCCTCTCTTAGCTGTCACTTTAGTTCCCTCTTCCTCGTGTCTGTGTTGTTCCTTGCCCGTTAATCCCGCCCTGCTTTTCTGTTGCCCTGGTTTCCCTCTGTCTGCCACGCCCGTGTCGTTATTGTCTTCACCTGTGTCTAGTTTACTTCCATGTATATATACTCCTGTGTTTCCCTAGTCCCTTGTGGGTTATTCGTTCTATTGTGGTTTGTTCGGCTTTGTGAATATTCAATGTTATCGTTGTTCTGGTATTTCATGTCTCCGTTGTTTTCTCTCAGTTCTTGTTTCCCTGCCTGGTTTGTTTTATTTTGTGTTATCGTGCCCCTGTATCTGTCATGTCTGGATGGCTCTCCGGTTACGACTCCTGCCTGCCCTGTTGACCATGATTATGGAATTCCCCATATTAAATCTCGCTCCTCTCAGCGTTTGTGTCCACCTCCTCGCTCCGCAGCATACACAGCGTTACACATATGAATGCAGATCAGAACCCATGTACAGTGTATAACTTTGAAGTTCAATGCTCTCCTTCACCTCCATGTCTAGCTGCTGCCACAGGTTGTCATCTGAGGAAAAAATAAAATTATTTCTGTAGAGGTACGTATGTGCTGATGTGACCTAAATATCGACATATGACGTTACAGTTCAGTGGTTCTGTTACTTCCAGGCACGGACGTAGTTTTGGGGGGGGACGGGGGGGACATGTCCCCCCCACTTTTTCAAAAGCCGGTTTTGGTCCCCCCCAGTTTTTACAGTTAAAACCAAATATTTAAGTAGCGACGAAGTCATGTCCCCCCCACTTTTTAACGGTTAAAAAAACAATATCCAAATAGCGACAAATCTAGCACTAGGATCATGCAGCTCCGAGCTCCCCCCCCCGCTCAACAATTTTTGTTCACAGCGCTCAACAATTTTCATTCAACCCCCCCCCCCCCCCCCCCCCCCCGCTCAACAGTTCGCCACCCCAGGTTGTGTCCCCCCCACTTATGAAATCAAAACTACGTCCATGCTTCCAGGACCGGTAAAATGTGGAACAACTGGCCAAACGAAATTTGCATGGTATTGCAGCACATATTTATTCTGAAATACAATTATTGCACAATTTTGTAAAGCTTCCGTAAAGCTACACCCCCTTCTAGCTGTCACTCCGGTCCTCTGATCCTCGTGCCTGTGTTTCTCCTTGCCTGTTATCCCGCATTGTCGTTTGTGGGGGGTGGGGGTTGGGGGGGGGGGGGGGGGGGGGGGGTTGGGATTTTAGCGAAAGTAACACTCGTGACGGAGTATGTTTTTTTCAATAGCGCTGAAATAAATGCTCCGGTTTTAAATTCATTCTCCCGTCAAAATTAATAAATATTTGGGTCCGGATGGGATGGCATTTGGGTCCGTATCCAGTTAATCAGGAATGAGATTGGGTCCGGACAGGACTGCGTTCGGGTCCGGATCCGGACCGCGGTCCGCCTGTTGGTGACCTCTGCACTTGACTGACCAGTGGGGAACCGTCAGGGCCCTCTATGCTCTCTCAGAGGGCCTAAAATATTCTTAAAACATAAATATGTATTATATAATTTATCCAATTTATTTTATCTACTTACAGTTTGACAATCAACATCTAAACAATTACAAAAATATAAGCAAATAAATTATTCACCCGTGTCTATTCAATCTGTGTTGGAAGGTGAGGGGTTAAGTGGAAGCCTGTGAGCCTGTGTCTCCCTCTATCAGGACTGTGATGCCCGCTGTTCGTTTACAGAGGGCCTGGCAGTTATAATTCAGCAATACCAGTTTCAAATGACAGTAAAATTGACCAATCATATCTTCCGTCTTAGTGGGCGGGCTTAACTGTATGATAATTTCCGCCCGCTGTGGCAACGCTAGCTGTCGTTAGTGTACCACCGCTAGCTAGTTTCGATTCATTCCTTTGATGCGCTCATGCGCGTTGTTTACATATTCCGCTCCCGAGGAACACGGAGCTGTGAACCTTATTTTGCATAAGAAGTTATCTAGTACAGATATTGTTTATTGCGTTTCTAAAGCTGTACTGTTGTACTGTTATTTATTATTCTTTTTTTTATTGCAGTTAATTAGGAGAGGAAACTAATTTTATTCGGGGGGGGTGGGGATGTGAATCACGGTTTGCTACTGAGACTGACCATTACCAGTGTCTGCTTTTGACAGTCATTCACTTACATCAGGGGCATTTTAATCAGCAAACCAGGCTGGTAAACAGGGCAGCACTGTGAGAACCTGTCCCTTTATCTTATTAGCATTCCCAGTTAGTTCTGGGATTTCCTTGGCTACAATGTCACATTCCTAGAATAGACTGGCTAAACCGCATCATATGCTCTTGGGGATCCACCTGTCAAAACCTCTGTTTGAGGGGCCCTGGGGCTGACATCAGGTCCCCTAAGCCAAACAACCCAAACCTTTCTCAAGTACCCCCTGAATACCAAGACCTCAAAGAGGTTTTTAGCCAAGAAAAGGCCTAGTTCCTCCTTAACCACAGACTTTATGAAATAACCGTTGACCCGATTCCAGGCACTAGTCCTCCTATAGGCCATTTATTTTTATTGCTGGCACCCAAATGTAAAGCTATAGGAGTATGTACACAATTCACTGGCTACAATATTAGACTGCCTACTTCCCCCTACTGGGGCTGTTTTTTTTATAATATAATATATTAATTATCTGATGGATACATGCACTGGGTAGTCTTCATGTTTTTTTTTTATTTCAAGCATGTATTCAGCAACCATTCTGGGATTCAAGAATGTGTCATCCCTGGGGAATAAAAAGGGCAGCTAAAAACCTGCACACATAAAAACATATAAAAACTAAACCAAAGAACCTCTTTATTTCTGTAGAGGTACGTATGTGCTGATGTGACCTAAATATCGACATATGACGTTACAGTTCAGTGGTTCTGTTACTTCCAGGACCGGTAAAATGTGGAACAACTGGCCAAACGAAATTTGCATGGCATTGCAGCACATATTTATTCTGAAATACAATTATTGCACAATTTTGTAAAGCTTCCGTAAAGCTACACCCCCTTCTAGCTGTCACTCCGGTCCCCTGATCCTCGTGCCTGTGTTTCTCCTTGCCTGTTATCCCGCATTGTCGTTTGTCGTCATGGTTTCCCTCCATCTGCCACGCCCGTGTCGTCAGTGTTTCCACCTGTGTCTTGTTAGCGTTGTACATTTATAGTCCCTGTGTTTCCCTTGTCGGTTGTCGGTTGTTATGTAATGCAAACGCTGAGGAGAGCGAGATTTATTAAAGGGAATTCCATATTCGTGGTCATTGAAACAGGCAGGGGTCATAACGGGAGGGCAATCCCAATACGACAGATAAATAGGCATAATGACACTATGGGTAGAACAAAACAAGGCACGGTGACAGAACAGACAGGAACGAATACTAGAATGAATAATACTCACAACGGAACAAGACAGAGATCGCAAAGATCAAACAACCGAATAGGGAAACACAGGGACATTTGACCTTTTACTTCCCAAGACAGTTTAGCGTATTTAGCTCTTATTTGTGTCCATCTTGCAAACACTACAATCTGCATGATTTTCTGCATGCTGCCGATGCAGTGCACTACAGTGCACAACAATGAACTACAGTGAACTAGAACACTACAATGCACTACAATGAACTACGGTGAACAAGTGTACTATACAGTGCCCTGTGTGGGCCAGTGAGGCTCAGAACTGAAATCAGAGTGTTGTTCCAAACATGTCCCTGTTTATCAGACCCACTGTTGCAGACTGATGTTTATGCAACAAACAAGAAGGCCTGTGATTGCTATGCAAATTGCACACTGAAGAGCCTCCTGATGGCAAATCTCAGTCTAACTCAAAAGTCATCATTCTGTCACTTCATGAGTGTCTGTAAATGTTAGTGTTAATGTGAATGACTTCTGCCTTTTTGGGTATGAAAAAACATACCTAATATTTGTGATTATATAAGTATTCCATAATTGAGAACTTCAAAGCTTCCCCTAGATAGTTTTTGCTCAAACTTTGCAGTTTTTCTCAGCATGTTAGTTTTGTCTGTTTTGGTCAAAGATTAACTATGACAGAGTTTCTGCAATATGACTCGGAACAGTGATAGTGGTACCCATTTAATCATTGTGTCTTGCCGTCAGATACTGTCAAAAAGTAAACATTTTAAATTATTATTTAGACACATGCAAAGAATCATTTGAATCCAGTTTTACATTGGAATTAAATGTAGGACATATTTGACTTTCTTTATCTGTTCCTGCTAATGGAGTTTTGAATCACAGAGAATTCTTATGCATCTGTAGTATTTGAATGCAATTGTGACTTGTCAATTTTAAGCCTGTCAAATGCCTTCTGAAAACTGATTTGCCAGTGTGAATCACAATTGTAAGGGAATTTGTTTTACTGTCTGTGACCCTCAATCAGAACACTGACATCCTTTCTCTCTAACACTAACTTTCAATCTCTCTCTCTCTCTCTCTCTCTCTCTCTCTCTCTCTCTCTCTCTCTCTCTCTCTCACACACACACACACACACACACACACATTGTTTTTATGCCCTACACACAGTGTCTAGAACAATATGCACTTTATAATAAAGTTATTGTTACGTCTGGCTCCGCCCTTCGTTCCAGTAGTAACTTTTTAGTGCATAGTAGCGACATAGCATCAACTAACACTACAATTTCCAGTACATGTCTGAGAAAAGGAGGTGTTTGCTCTGCAGTATGGTTTTAAAACGCAACATTACAGTGGCCCTGAAAGCCCATCTCTGTTTGTCTGTCTATCGAAACATGCGCATGCATATGCCAGTGGCACCAGCAAACCGGTGCTGAGAGCGACACACACAGCACAAGTAGATGGAGAAAGAGACAGGACCCGCGAGAAGAACAGTCCCCTGACCTCACGCTGTGGCCATATCTGCAAAATATGACACACTTCGAATCGTCAGAGAAAGGTACGTTTTTAAAGGTGTGCTTGGCAATGCCAAAACCAAACTGTCGTCGACCTCTAAGACGTGTAACACCAACCCAAGAACCCAGATTCAGGTGACTCATTCAATTCCTTACTGCTGAAGACTATAATGAAATATTTGCGAACGCTTTTTTTTCTCAGGACAAATTAGCGCTGCAGAGTCCACATTCTTTGACAACCTCCCATCTGAGAATGTCTTACTGTTTCTTGCCATTTTGGAGGATATTCCAAAGCTGGTCCTGACTGCTGCATCGCTGGATGAGTGGAGCTCTGTAAATAAAATACTTGCTGCCTTTGCGGTTTATTCATCTTCGGATGCCCGTGCCCACGTGCCCACTCTGAATCAGTATGAATCTATCTGCATCCCTTGACTTCAGTAAATACATATTTAGAAGTACATGTCGTGTTAAACATCTGTATTCACCATAAGTCTTTCTTTTTTTAAACGTTTTAAATAATGTTACTTTGTCTTTTAGACCCTTACCCTTTCCAGTAACAAATCCCCAAGATGAACTTGGCCTAGTGCTCTGTGTACTGACTTTGTTTATTAAATCCACCTAAATCACAAAGTTCCACTAAATTGAAAAGCCACACCTTCAGTTAGCGAGGGCATGTCAGCTGATACTACTCATGCATGTATCCCCACCACAATTTGAACACTGACTAAATTACACTATAGACTGAATGTTATCACTGTGACACCAATAAACAAACGTCTTGAAATTGGTAATTGCATTTCTCAATATTTGTTTCGCAAGGAAAATTACGCTTGACACGGATGTGAGAATGTTCGCTGTACTCTGTAAATAGAATTTTCGCTGTACACTGTAAATAGGCTACATGATTTTAAAATTATTTTATGGGGCTGTAATGCTCGTTTTGGGACAAGATGCGTCGAGCCTGCCTGGGAAAATACACTAGAGGGCGCTGTCGCTCTTCCACAAAAGAAATCGCGCTATATATACAAGAAAATTGATGCTTAGTCAACAAAACAGGTGCAACCAAACCCATGGAATCGTTAAGTGAATGAATTACCAACATTTTACTACTGATCAGTAATTAATATTTTAAAAACCTGCAAGTCACCACTGCCAATCCGTGTGAAATAACCCGTTATTTTCGTATCGATTAGTTTCCAAGTTATCGCTAACTCTACCTCTTCAAACCCTTTACTGTATGAGTCAACCCGACCATTATAGCTAAGATAACGCTAGTTTTCTATTTACTACTAGACTATTATGTGTAACATAAGCTAGTTTTCTTAGTGCTTAACATAGTTAACCTTTATCATAGTGTCAATCGCATAGTTCGGTCATCTATGCTATAGCCTATTGTAGACATACAACACAAATTAGTCCGATGTTACTATCCAGCTGTTCTCTAGAAATATTGGGATATCACCCTACAAACACGAACAAAGCAGTGTATGTGCTAGATATCAACGTATTTTATAGGGGAATCGATATATTTGTGATTTTGTAATTAGTATCTCTCATTAAACACAAATATGCCCAAAATAAAACACTTCAATGTGTATAAAAAGCATATTGACGCCTGTATGTGTGCTGCCGGCGTTGTATGGTAATAAAACGGTTAACGAACAAGGTGTTATTAGCGTGCTTGTAATATGCTGGAGTAGGAGTTAAACTAACGCAGTGCTGCGCATCACAGTTGTGGAAGGAAGCGCACTCGGAGTGGAGGGGTTTGACTTCTCGTCTCACACGAAATTAGTGCTAAAGTGCTAAATGCGGAATCGCAGTTTTGGGAAGACTCGAATAAAACTGGAAGCTTTAAAAACGGCTGGGCTTAAATGGAGAAGCAAACCAAGTTCGGACTGATACGGCCGCACGGTGTCCGACTCCTGTGGTATAATGATCTAACTTTTGCGTTGTGGTAAACCTTTTGTGGACCACTGGGCCGGGTGAGGACAGCTAGACCGACACGACGATGTCCAACAACACGGGAGAGAACCTGTACAGCCACGTTCGCGTTTGGGCGTCCGCGTCTGCGTTCGGCTTCTTGCTTTTCTTCAACCTGGTCATCAACTGGACCATCGTGGCCGAGGACCGACTGCGCACGCACGCACGCTTCGTGCTCGTCTTCCACCTGCTCTTTTCTGCCTTGATCTACTTCGCGGTCTGTTTCATCTTCTACCTGCAAATTGACCTGGACGTCAGCATGGCCGCGTCTACTTGCGTGGCATTAATAACCATCCTGACCACAAGTGCGTCCAACATCTTGTTGACTATAACGGCGATGGCGCTGGACCGATATTTTGCCATTTGTTTCCCACTCAAGTACAGCGGCGTGTGTTTCAAACAGTGGCCGTGGTGCCTCGGGATTATAACATGGGGTCTTGCATCCATTATCCCTCTCACACTTTTCCCCAAAGTGGAGAACGGTACCGCTGACAGCTGGACCTGTAGGCGGGAAAGGTTGAAGGGAGGGGAAGTACATAAGATTTTATTGATTTCGATTTGTACGATACTAATTCTTTACAGCTACATGAGGATTTTATGTGAAGGGCGACGACTGGGTGTGCTGAATCGTCGCAACAGGGCCGGTTGCAAAACGATCGCCCTGCACGGCGCGCAACTCGCCGTGTATATAATCCCGAACTTCATCAACTTTGTCTTGCACGTTCTTAAAACCAAGAACGTGATCGTGAGTGAAACGAAGGAGCGATTTGCGGTGATAACGTTCGTGTTCTTTAGCCTGGCGCAGTGCATAGCGCCAATAGTGTACGGACTGCGCAAAGAGGAGCTCATCGAACACCTGTGTCACCGCTTCCCGTGCTTGACCTGTCGACTGAAGCGTGTCCTAGAGTGGACCGTTAACGTCACCCATCCTCACCACGGACCCCAGCAACGGTACGTCTTCACCTCAGAGATTCACAAATTCACCCTAGACATGCACCTGTGCCAGAATATCTACAATAAAAGTTTGTCAATAGCTATAGGCTATATCAACATGTAAGCTGATCTTAAAATGTATTCTTGTGATATTTCACCATGAACTTCAAAAGACTGAGACGCGTATTCAATTTTGCCTGATTGTATGCTGCCCATAAACCATAAAAATGAGTTTAACTTGTGTTAGCAATACCACATGAACTGGCTCGGGACTCGTTTATATATTAAAGGATGATTTATATAATCATAATGCTTTAAGATAGCTTTTTACCCGTTTTCTTAAGCAGAAAGTTAATTGGGGAAATGTCAGCTTCCTATTTCCTAAATACTTCCTATTTCCCCTAATAATGAAAGTATGGTTGATTTATTATAATGAGTAGAGTTGATTTATGACAATGAGTTAGGCTGATTAACAGATTGTTGTCACCGACAAACAGGCTTGTACTGGAGCAAGCTGAATATGATTGTGCAAAAGGGAGAATCGAAATCATACAAGCATAAATGTCCGAACCTGTTGAAGTGAATTAGGCAAAGAATGATTTCAGCACTGGATAAGTTTGGTGTTGACAGAAACATGTGTTTTAAATGTTTTCTGTTGTGATGAAAATGAAATAATATGCAAAAGTCAGGTTCACACTGCAGGACAACTGGACCGTCTCAGATTATCTTCCTATAGGTCATTCTGTAGTGTTGGGTGTGTACAGTCCAATATTTACCGGCCTGATATTGTAACAGTCCAGCTGGCATTGCAAAATATAATTAACATGTCACATATTTATAATTCATTATCCTGTAACGTGGGGATAAATGCCAGTTCTCTCATGTGAAACGCAATGTTGGGAGTCATGCTCTATTGAACATTAATCAGTTCTGTAGCTCCGGTTATTAATTTTTATACATTAATTCTCGATGTTGTGTAGCTTTGCCAGCATGTCAAAGAAAGTGGATCAGCTCTGTTGGCAAGTGAGAGGCTCCCGAGGTCAAATATAGGCAAAATGCATACACTGTAATGTTGTATCAAGTAACGTCATACATATATTAAGTTAAAAATGGCTTAATTTATAAATAATGTATATTTAATTACACTGCCATGTAAAAACTATAGCCTACTTGATCACTACTTTACTGTAATCTGCCATGTTTGTTTTGATCGACACATTCATGAGAAATTCTGCAACATTCTCAGAATCTGAAGTGTTGGTTAAGAATCTTGCTGACAAGCATAATCTCAGTGTGTGGTGTTTTACTCAGGGCAAATGATGTAGTGTGGGTACATTAGATGACAGAAGATTAACCAACGCCAAACAATGATGAATCTGTCATTATTTGTAGGGTCTCTATTTTCACATGGTTTGTGAACAATTGCACATACTGGACAGAAACTTACCAACAACTTAGTCAATGCTAAGCAAATCTGTCATCTCTGAGTTTTACAGTTAATGTCAGTGTATCCTAAACTAATGTCTGTTTTAATTTGTTCAGAATGAATTCATGATTCTAAACGATCAGCGTGTTTAACCTTAAAGATGAAACCTACTGATTTTACATTGGAAGAACAGAAATTCTAGGGAAATAAATCGATCATTTACTGGACCTGGATATGGTATACGTACACACTTTGTATTTGGACTTTGAGGGTCCCACTGAATGAAATTAGACTAATTAGAAAAAACACCTCTAATACAAAACTAGGTTTCTTGAGACTTTAAAGAAAGGTTGTTTGCTGTTGAATTTATACGTTTGCTGTGCATATTCCATGCTCCATCACAGTAACAACTACTGAGGCATAAATGAACATTATTAAAATTAACTTACTTTCTTTTAGGCAGAGGAGAATGACATCAGAGACACTTTTATCAAGAGAGACGTCACAGACAACTGTATGACCATCATACTCAAGGCACCTCAAGGCATACTCAAGACTGGATTTACTCATTTTCAGCTGTGAAAATGCGATGGACCACAGGATGGATTTAATATCCTCAATCTCAAAATATGAAATAATGTAGCAGACATTTTTTCAGTACTCTAATCTTTTTTCTTTACTAAGACATTGGGATCTATAGTATCACAAAGTGAGCTAGTGGAATCTGTTTAGCCCATGCTAACCCTAGCAAAAATGGTTGAAGGACAGCACTAAAAGCTCACCTCCGATTGATCTGTTTGACCCCACATTTAAATAAAGTCATAGATAGCCAAGTGTAGTGTAGTAAGCACTAAATGCTCTGCAGAATTTACTGTTTTCCAAGTTTTTTATTATTGCCAGTTCATTTACTTATTACAAAAGTCAATTACATAAAAAACGTGAAGACAGAGCGCTATACTATTACAGTACAGGCAAGCAGATGGTAATATTTCCTGTTAATTAAAAAATCATGCCTTGAGTACTTCAGCTACAGGCCAAGGATATCAGTTTAAAACGTGTGTCTGACAAACTGCATGTGCACTCCCCACTATGCTGGGAGAGAAGTGTACCGTCTCTGCTCACTCACTTTCACTTACAGGCTTTCTAGAGACAAAACAGGAACACAATTGTTTAAGGGAACCAAAGATAAAATCTACATTGTTATTAACATAGTTCCCATTTAATGTGTGCATTCATGCAGATGCATAACCAGTAACTGAATTGTCAGTTGTGTAATGGTGAAGCCTGTGGTCAGGTATGAACACTTCTGTATTGAGGATATTTTTACCTTTCTGTTTGAAAAACAACCAAACATTTTGCAACCATTTCCTGTTTGTATTCATACACCCGGACCATTTGAGAGGTTTGAAGGATAAAACCCTACGTGAATCAATTTAATTCCCTTTGAATGTTTCTTTGCAGACTGGTCTATTAGCCATGCGTGACCGGTACGATAATGCAGGGCAAACTACGTGCGCAGATATCAGAGTGAAAAAAGAAAGGACGCCGGAAAGTAGAACTAGAAACAGGACAAGGGGTCAAGTGTGGGTTAGTCTACAGATTACAGAGTTTACGGTAGTGAAAGAAAAACTTTCAAACCAAACCTGCCCATATAACCATGCAAGCAATGGTTATGAGAGCCCCAAATACATATTTCACAATATCCAGCTGCCAGAATTATTATTATTATTATTACCATTTTCTACATTTTCTGTACATTCAGACTTCAATTAAACTTCATTTAAATCGTTGACCGGCACAAGTGGCAAACTGAAAACTAGAATCATAGCATCCCTTCTGTAACACTGTAGCACTCTTGGGGAAAATCCATAGGAAGTGTAGTAACTGCTAAAATGTTACAGGATAGGTTAGACTGGTTATGGCAGCAAGAGTGACAGAACCGGCGAGTCTTTAAAAGCCCAGGGGATTGGGGTTCACCACTCCTCCATTTTCAACCACAGCGGAGGAAATAGCATTCAGGTTCTTGAAGATCTGCTTGGATGAACCAGACTTCAGGAACTTAATGTCCCTCATGATCCTGTCATGGGCCTGTAGAAGGTAAAGATGCAGTAGTTAGACAAAATGGAGAGGGAGTATGAAGAGAGTATGCGTGAGATGGAGGAAGGTGTGAGGAGCCTCTCACCTCAATGCACCAGGTTTCACACAGCATCTTCTCGTGTTGGGCAGAAGAGTGGCCCTGGCTCAGGGCCCTGGAGGCTCTGGAGGAGAAGCACACACGCTTACTTAACCCTCACGTTCATACCGCACACGCCGCACCATGTATGTATGTATGATGGGGTGTAGGGAGGTTAAAAGAGGAGACAGAGTCAGCGTTACCTAGACAATACAACCACCATAGCGTACAGGTCAATAGCTATATCTGCAACTCTTTTCAGAACGAACTGTTCATCTGTTAGAAACAAAACAAACATTCAGGAAATACGAAGTATGAACATACACTAAGGTATGCAAACTGGCAAGATCATTCATTTGATGTGGAAGTTGAATTTGTCAAATAATCACAAAAAAATGTCTGCACAAGCAACTGTGTGCACTCTACACTCGGCAGATAACGGTAGCGGTTGCAAGATTGTGAAAGATAAACCTGCAGGGTTTCTTATAAAGCACAGAGTTTCTATACAGTGGGAAATCTTATAAACTCCACCTACCCACGGCACTGAGAAAGGAAGCACTTAAATAACCCGTATTAAATTACATCACACAGAGGACTATTTTTTATTCCACTTTAGAAAGACCTCCATTACACCTTTCTAAACCTGAACACAGGTGTCCTTGGGTACAAGAAGTGTCTTATCCAAGTGTTTGTATGCATGTATTATAGCTTTAAATAAGTAAAATAATTCAGTACATTTGAACAAAACTGCAATACAACTGGTAATTTAACACTCTTAAGATTATTGGATTCACATCCCTAATACTCACCGATGATCTTCTTGCCATGCTTTAAAAGCTGCTCTTCAATGACCACTCCAAAATGTTCAATGGCCTTAACGGTCTGAGAGAAGAACACCACAGCAATCACAAAACAGAAAACTACAGTGCACAACCCACACCTATAGGAACATCTGTTCCTGTTCAGTTGTGAAGCAGCTCAGAGTTGACCATCGCGTCTGTGTCGCCAGCTTACAGAACAACCGAGTGTTGATCAGGTTAACATCCTAGTAAAGACATTATTAGATACAGAATAAACGCCAATGCATTCAAACAGCATTAAAAGTGCCGTATTAACAAAGGCAAAATGAGACCACCAATCACATCTCCATTAGGTTAAAAAACAACTGCTTCCCTATTGATTACATCACAGAGCAACACTGACATGGTTGTGGGTACTGAGCTGATACAAGTTTATTTAAGCACAGTAGTGCTGCAAAGGTTTTTACACATCAGTATTGGGCTGGATAGGGGTGATTCATGTCCCAGTGTCTACTCTCAGATGAGCCGCTACAGACTACAGCTGTATGCCTAGGTGGTGTTTCTAATAAATAATAGTGAGTGTAACCCTCTCAATAAGTGTTAAAGTGTCAAGTGAGTGTCTGCATTTTCTCACCAGCTCTCCGCTGTGAGCCAGTTCTGGGTGGACGGTCCCCTGGAGAGTGAGGCCTGACCCCATGCCTGCCGTTCTACAGGGAGGGAGGGAGGGAGGGAGAGGGAACGAATGATCATTTTCTTATATACACTCATATAAATGTGAACATTCTTGCCATAACCGGTTGAAAGCAAATGACCTCTGACCTCTTGGCTCGTTTAGTGAACTCTCCAGCTAGCAGGCTAGCATTGCCCAGCGGATTCTTCAGTGCTTTCTGTAGACCCTTTAGCTGGTTCCCTACATTCTATATTATAAAAAGAACAAAAAAAAAGTTAATATATTAAAATACATTTAATATTACTTTCAGAAAGCAATAATTCTGTGTCAGTTGCCAGGATAGGGCTTCACTGGCCTTGCATAACTTTTTTTTTATTTTTATTGATCCACCCCAAAAACATGTCACAAAACCAGCTACATTTGGATTATAGCAACTGCCCACACCTGCACACATTGAGCCTCAGTTTGGTTTCTGTGGCAGATGAAACGTACACAAAAATCTCTTCTTTTCCTGTCAGCGCCGTTCGCTCCTAGATTACCTGGAAGCCATTGAGTGCCACAAACAGTCGCAGGATGTCGTTGGTGCCCTCAAAGATGCGGAAGATTCGCAGGTCTCTCATTACTCTCTCGACCCCAGGTTCCTGCAGCAAGCCAACAGCATACATGAACACTTGGCACAAGGCTCGCCATCACAATGTGGACTCTGCCACCCACACACCAAGCACACAGTGTGAGGTTTACCAGATAAACCATTTCAAAATAAAGGTTTCTTTTAAGGTGGTCTTAAAAACCTTTTCGGCTTTTGCTACCACATGTGAAATGGTTATGGAACCACAAAAACACTTTAAAACATTAATGTGTAATCAATTTCTTAACAGAAACGGTTAAATGTACTGAACCAACGGAACCGAATTCAGTCAAAGCTCAAGCATGTTAAATAACACTCTGGTAAAACAAAAAATCCTAATACACTAAAACGATCGTCTTTGAAATGTCTCCATGACCATTCGTGTCATCAGCAACAAGATTTCAACATGGTTCGATACTTCTATCCAATCAAGAAAGTTGGCAAGTCATGCACATGGGGATTGGCAAGGCAAACGTCTTCTTAAATGCTTTTGAATAAAAACCATTAGACTTTCCAAAGACAGGATTTTTACGGAACCAGCAGAAGTAAAAAGACCAGCTGGATGAGCTAGAACTTTTGAAAGCGGACACAGCTTTGGATGAAAGCTTATGCAATAAATGCTGCGCCACTATTCATGCCACCATATTGGGCAACCAATCCTGAAAGACCTTAATGATGGACTGATTCCAACACAGTGCTCACATGAGATAAGATTGCACACTTTGCACACTGGCAAAGACAAATCAAATCAAATGTTAAGGTCACTCCTCCATATAGTTTGTATAAACTGGATCAAATTGTGGTTTATTATGTTCTATGGCACAACACACAACAGTCCAGCAGTGCCGGAGCCAATAGGGGTGGTTTATCTAGGTATTGGCTGGTTCTGAGACTAGTAAGGCAGAAAACAAACATGAAGGGGAACAAGCAGTCTCCCTTTCTGCAAATAAACTCGCTGATTCATTCAGACTGCTGCTCACTTCTGTCTACACACTCTTACATGGTCACAAAACTGCGCTACAGCAATGACTAGCACAACAGTACGTTTTAGCCACAATGAATATGGCTTAAATAAAGGAGGAAAAAACAAAAGACCCCCCACCCCCCTCTGTCCACAATATGACCCACATTTTGCTAACTACATGTTAAGTTTCACTTTAGTGCAACAGTGTCTTCAGCAGTTAATGCTGATTCTGAGGGCCTCAATTACATGACACCTACACTGTTTTCCATGACCCACAAGATGTCTGTGTCCCACTTAAGTGTCAAATTCATGTAGGAGTTTCTGAAGGCTAGCAACAAAAAGTGTGCCGGAAAAAGTTGGCACCCTTGTGCAGATATAGTTACAAATTTGCGATTAGACCGTTTCTATTAAGTCAAACAGAACAAGTTTATCTAAAAGAATAAGCAAATAAATGACGTTCAGTTTTTAAACCATTGGTCGGTAGATTAACTTGTGTGTTTTGGGCTACTGTCTTGTACACTGTGTGGACTGTGGTTCAAATGGTTGTTAACTAAACCATTCACACTGGTTACAGAACACTTTTTTTTCCATCTGAAGATTGCATCATTGATGCTTTCTCATCACAAACATGTAAAAAGTAAAACAAATGTAAAAATGTCAAAACATACATTACATTTTAATACATACATTTAGACATGACATTTTCTGGCTAAAGAATGTTTTGTGAATATATTTTCTCTCAGGGGACCACTAGGTACTAAAATGACAAAATGTGCTATACCAGTTCTCATTCTATTCCTTTAAAGTCACCAATTGTATAGCAGTAGGCAAAACTGAAAGTAAAGAAATGCATCTGATGTAATTGACAAAGTGATCATTGGACCAACCTTCATAAACCCCATTCCGCCCATAATCTGAATGCATTCATCGGTCACTGTCCATGCTGCTTCCTGAAACAGAGACATACATCCCCCTTAAAAACAAACCATAAAGAACAACATTCATTTTCACACAGTCTTACTTCTGCGATTGTATCAGATACCTGTGAAAAATGATTAAACTTAACATAAATCTCAGATTTCTGGAAAGACATTAAGGACTGAGCAGAGTCAGTGAGTTGGGCCTTTTTAAGAGACAGGGAAGCTTTATCAGTATTTAAACTTTCTTCCCAAATCACTAGAAAAATTTTACAGGGATTTATAACTATGTAATTATTGTACAGTGCCAGTTAAAGACTTACAGAAGCAAAGATTTTACTGATGGCCGCCTCAATCTGGAAATCTGTTGCGCCACTGTCCATATTCCCACTGACCATATAGGCCATGGACTGAACGCAGGAGAGAGCGCAGACAAACAGACACATATGAAACAAGTTGCAGAATTTAGTCATCAAATATGCATTTCACGAGAATTCAAAGGAAATAGAGAGGCCACAGTTCTTGAGAAAGTGGGGTAAACAGTGGCACGTTTGCACTTGTGAAAACCACCGAGCAACCTACTCCACATCCTTCTGTTGCTTCTTTATGCCGAGTACATTTTATCAGGACAGAGTTCTAGCACAAGACAGCCATGGCCTCACCGTGCCTTTTTCCCCCCCAGACAATTTTTTAGCCAAAAAAATGAACCACAGGGTCATCATGAGATCTTTAAACAAAGTTTCAATATTCAATATCATACACTGAACAAATAACAAATATGTGGTTGCAAGTAGCACTTAGTAAAAGGTTCCTGCTCACCTCCGCGACATACTGCAGCATGGCCATTCTGGCGATCTTCTCCTGTATGGTCCCAAACGTGTGGATCTTGCTCCCGAACTGGGTCCTATTGGCAGCATGATCCACCTGGATGGGTGGGTTGGTGGGGGGTGTTCAGTGAACACACAGTTCAGGCCTTAATTCAAACCTCACAGTTCAAATCCTTTTTCCTCTCTCAGTTGCAGCACACCTGACTCAAACAATTCTGAATTAATCAGATAGGTATCACGCATCGGGAGACTGAAGGCCATGGCCTTGTGCATTCCTGATGTAATGGGTGAATGATGCATGTAATCCGGCACACAGGGAGGTGAAAGCACAATGCAGAAGGTGAGAGCCAATTTGCTGTATAATCGACCGGAGAAATCAGAGTGTTAGTGACACAGTAAGTGCTACTTGGCCTTTTGTATGCTAAAGGTTTCTAGGTATCTTTTGTGAACCATTCTATGCAGTCGTATCATAGATTTATGGACATTCAACAAACTAATGCTGGCTTATTTACTCTCTAGGAAGGTTATTTCCAAAGGAAAAAAAATGGCTGTTCTCTTTTTGATTTCAGTATTGACGTACCACTGAATTACCATGTTTCAGTCACCCTCACTGCTTACTCTAAAACACAGTCTTCCTTAAAGGACCTTTGATTGTCTTAATGTCTACCCATTAGGGTAGACAAATGTTAGTTATAACAGACAGTATTAGCAAGTCAGTTAGCATTAACTGTCCCTTTGAATTCTGACATTGATGCTGATGAGACAGACAAGAAGTGAACACACATTTTAAAGTGTTGGATAAGTAAAAAACCAAATAAATATTCTTCACTAATAATAATGTCTTGTTGGTTTGCCTGAAACATTAAATAGTGGCTTTTAATAGTCACTTTTAGCTTTACATTTTGCCACTTAAGGTGAGTGGGCAAGTGCCATGACCGCAGAGGTTCTTGGCAAAGACTTGCAACCAGACTGAAAGGTCCAGACCCTTATGCTCATGAACACACTGCCTCCTTTTCAATAATCCCAGCGTTGTAAGAATCATGCAATTTAAATTGCAATTTAGTTTAGTTACAACACCTTCCACTTACAAGCTCAGCCTGCAACATCTACTGTGGTGGTGGCATATTTTTCCTTCACTTTTATACACAAAAGGACTCTGTGGGAAGTTCCGTGCTTTTGAAATAGTTGTTTTTCTCTCCCAGATTTGCTTCTCCAACTTGTTTAGAATGCTCCCTTGTCTTCAGTTTGATTTTTTTTTCTTTGAGAGTTTCCACCATGTTGTGGATAAGGTTAATCTGAACCAGCTGATCATAAAAGTGGTCCATATACATGATGGGTGGTCTGTTGAAGGATTACTTGTGTGGTGCTGAAAATATTTATGCTTCCAGTTTCAAAAGGGTTTGAAAATGGGATTTAAAAGGCTTATTTATATGCCTGTGTGGATCAGTCAGGAAAAAAAAATTTTCAAAAAGCGACAAATTTTCTGCCTGTGAAACTGAATGCTGTGAAAAGTGATTTTGTTAAGGTGCTGTAAATATCTAAATCAAGCAATCAACAGGCACTAAGAATGTGATGAAACAGGTACAAATTCCTGTTCATACAGACCTCGAGCAGCACAGTGTAAATATATGCAGGGGAATTTCCCTGTGCAGGTCTACCTCACAGAGGAAGTGAGGGTGATGTGGGGGGTGGGGAGGAAACACGATGGCAAAAGGACAAAAAAAAGAAAAAAGAAACCATGCTAGACAAACTGGTGAGTTGTGAGGAAATGAAAGCAAATAAGAGTCGAGTCGACTTGGTGTCAAAACACGCGCACATGCAGAAATGCAGACTTCTTCACACCCATCCACCCGCCCGCACATAGAACACGAACACACACACACACACACACACACACACACACACACACACACACACACACACACACACACACACACACGCACCGCTTTAGCGAGGACACCCTTCATGGTTCCGGAGAGCGCTGCAGCCATGCCGAAGCGGCCGTTGTTGAGGATGTTCATGGCTACCTTGAAGCCGCCGCCCACCTCGCCCAGGACACAGTCGGCGGGCACACGCACGTTCTCAAAGTACACCTCTGCTGTGTTTGAGGCCTTGATGCCCATCTTTTTCTCCGGGGGGCCACTGGACGAAGGGACAAACAAAAGATACATTTTCAAACATGTACATGTATACACCTCAGCTGGAATGTACTACACTGACGAAGGCCGGTCCCAACACGATTTCGGTCCGACTGATAGATGGGGATGGGTAATCGTTTAAACAAACAATGTGATAAACAGTAGAACAGCTGCCATGTAACATTTGTAAAACAATAACTTTGAGTACGTTCTGCACATGTACATTTGTGTCATAACTAAAGTTCCTGTGAGCCAGGAGCTGGCCTGCAGAAGACATTTAAGCTTCATAATTTTAAAGACTTTGATGGATGGATAGTTTGATGGATGGCTGTAGAACTTGCGACCACAAGCTATTCAGACAAGTGTATGAGCAAATTAATGTGGGTTTCTGTTGCACCGCGCCAACCCCTTGCCTATCTCTCAAAATATGTAGGCACCATGGAGAGTATGATTTCCTGCGTCTGCCTTTACTCTAATTAAATGAAAAAAAAAAAAAAGAAGGCACCCACTAAAAAAATGACCCTCCAAACAGAACGGAAGGAGAGTACGGCATTGTACTGTTACAAGATGTATGCAGACACAGTCAAAACTGTAGTACACCACAAAGTTTCCAGAGAAACAGGACGTATTCAACAGAGGGCCTTCATCAGCTATGCAAACAAAGTGCTTCTGAATTTGAAGAAACAGAATTTAAACTGGTTCCTCCTCCAGCAAATCCGGCAGAACCTTGCTTGCACAGCTGATGAAAGACCTCCGTCCTACTGACCTCTGTCAGTCCCAAGTCTCAGATACAATAAACCTGAACTCACCTTGTGACCCCTCCGAAGCTCCTCTCAACAATGAAAGCCGTGATCTTATCCTTCACTTCTCCAGTCTTCTCATCTTTCAAAGGAGTCTTGGCAAACACAGTAAATATCTCTGCCAGACCTCCATTACTGGTGGGGGCCAAAGGAAAAATTATTTAATGCATAAAACATACAATCACACTCACACAATGCACATACCTAACTGTAGCCTGATGTATACTGCTGTGTTCAGTTCAAGCTATTGGCATAGATGTACTGTATTTATAAAATACAGATGCCCCCTGGTGGCCCAAACCCCAAATTGTTGGTTGTGTGTGTGTACACACAAGCATGAGAGTATGTGGACTCATCTTTAAACGTGGCGTGCGTCCTACACACCTGATCCAGATCTTGCTCCCGTTGAGTGTATAGTACTTCCCACACGGGGAGGCTACAGCAGTGGTCCTGATGGAGGCTGCATCAGAGCCGCTAGCCGGCTCGGTCAGGCAGTACGCCGCCATCGTTTCCCCTGCACAACGACGCACAACATGTCACACAGACTAAAAATCAACCCGCAAGGTCAAACAAACAAAACAAATAATCACACGGACTGTAGTATAATGTGCATGTGCATTTTACCGTACTGTTAAACTGTAGTATAATGTTGTTAGACTATAGTATAATGTTGCATGTGCAAAAGACTTTAACACATTAAGGATTCTAGACAACCAATAGAAAGTGATATGTTAAATTAAACAGTCCTGATACAGGACACATACAAATGAATGCTAGGTGTGCAGACACCGGGTGTTGGCTGTGTTATTTACATCAGTCACCTCTTACCTGAAGCCAACTTAGGCAAGTATTTCTCTTTCTGCTGCCGGTTGCCAAACAAGAGAATGCCCTTAAAGCCAATAGACTGGTGTGCGCCAAGGGTGATGCCCACACCAAGGTCATGCAAACCCACGATCTCCACCAGCCTGGCATACTGACGATGACAACACACACACACACACACACACACACCAGATGCTGGATATCATCTCTGCCCTCCTTTTCCACATATTCCCTCTACACAATCCACTCCTCCTTTTTGCTCATTAGACATCCAGAGTTGCGTGCATCTCCCTTGTGAGGTGCCTCCTGGTCTCAGGCTCTCCAGGTCCACCTCTATTCTCCCCACTCTTTCTCCATGTTCCTCCCTGCTGGCCTCCTTTCTCCCCAGTGCTAACTGCTTACCTGCGTGTTGTTGAGTCCCACACCGCCCAGTTCAGCAGGCACCTGCAGGCCAAAGGCCCCCATCTCCTTCAATCCCTCCAAGGTGTGGTCTTCCACCTTCTCCAGGGCATCATTCTTAGCAGGATCATTGACCTCCTACACGCAAGCGCACACACACACACACACAATGGGGCAAATGGAGAAAGAAATCATTGTGAGATCAAAAAACAACATATATAAAAAGATAAGAATACAAAAATATTAACAATATAGCCTTCTTTATTTGATTTATTTGATTAATGAAACTTACTTCAAAAAATTTCTCACAAGGTCCCACCAGCTCTCTGAGAAACTGAGATTGGTCCTCATTCAGCACTGAAATATATTAAAAAGTAAAACTTCACAGCATGAACTTCACAATTTAAACGTAGAATTAATTACCAGTACCACAACAAGTAGCTACCACAATGACGTCGCAGCAGTATCTGACAGAACTTCATCAAGTGCAACATCACTGTGATGTTTAGAAACATACCAAACACATAGTTTCTTCCCTTAAAGTGTGCTTAAGTTAAGCCAAGATACCTGATGGAAAGGGGAACACTTGTGAGGTACTGATTTGCCCTTTAAACATGTTCATCGCAAAGGACTTCGACTCCTGTACAAGAGAGAGGTTGAACAGCTCTTCAAAAGCTCCATTCAAAACTGGACCAAGCTGCACATATGAAAGCTAAACTGGAGCAGCAGACACGCACCACACCGACGGCCTTCTTGTCCACCTTGTCCACTTTGACGGCTGCATCGGTGCCAGCTGCTGGCTTCTCCAATACTGCCTGCACATCGAGACAAAGAAAGCTAACGGAGGAAAGCAACTGTGTGTGGCACTAGAAATCATTTCATTAGAGATATTTAAATATTTTTCAAACACCAGTACTAGACATGAAGTGATAAATATCAGCCAGCACCAGCTACCTTTATGATTTAATTTGTGGTCAATATTTCTATCTTTCAAATCCACAAATTTTTTTGTGTATGCATGTTCTGCCTTGCTAGTCAGCTAACCTGAACACACACACACACACACACACACACACACACACACACACACACACACACACACAACTTTAATTCATTTTGGTTACCCCCCCCACCTTCACCTTTGCCCCATTTATGTTATTCCCCATCCAGACATCACGCCCTGAAGGCAAAGGTACAACAGCCACGAGCCTACTTCACAGTTTTAGTGCAGTCTAAAAACAGACAGGACAGATACGTGCTGGACAATGTGAACCAGAGGCCACCCGCGAAGACATCAAGCTTCTCTCTCACTCTCTGGCTGGTTTTCAAAATGCGTACTTGTATTTCAACAAGAAACCATGGCTGAATGGTTGCAAATTCCCCCCTGGTATTATTTGGTTCTTTCATATACTCTTGTAAAATCGTTCATTAGTAGGCAAGTGCAAATATGCACTTTACACTCTCTCTCCATACACACACACACAAACATTTTGCGTAATATTTTTTACACAGATGTTGTGTTATGTGAATAAAGCACCATTTTCTCTGCTTGTATAAAAGGTTACTGATTGGGGAATTGTTCCATTACATCTATGCAAAAGTGACACCCAATGTCATACTGTCCCAGATCATGTGAACTGAATGTGACCTTTGCCCTACATTCAGTGACTTCCTAGTGTTTTCCCCTTTCCTTGTCATTATGAGTACAGATATACAACTAAACTCCGTATAACTAAGCTAAACACAAAGCAATCAATTCCCATGTCTCATATTTTATGTTTTTACCAACAAATTAAGGTCTCAACTTACCTCGGCAGCCTGGCTAGCGTACAGACGGCCATTCTGCGCAGTTAAGACGGCTCCTGTTTGCCTCGGCACCCTAGAGAAGCGTCAACAAGGGGGCACTTGATCTAGACGTTTGCATTTTCACGTTAAAGCGCATTATAGCTCTGTAAACATATCATAATCCATACATGCTGGCTTATAAACCTTGATCGACATCACTGAACATGCCCAGCCAAACCAAAGCCAAGCTAGCCAGCTAACGTAAGTGATGAACGTTAATGACGGTCAAACGTAAGAACTAATCAATACACCGAGGTGAGCTGATCAATAATGAGGACACACGGAGCTGGGCGGCCCACTCACCCCGATAGAGACGGTGGCAGGCGGAGGACGGCGCCGCACAGGGCCGGACTCTGAGCTACCTTCCTCAGTAACATGATTAGCTAAGACCGCTAACTATCGGACACGTCGGTTAAATATCGCGGTTACGGTAGATCGGTGTTTCTGATCCGCTTAACTTTTTAACCGGATTAAATAATCCAGTTTAGACCAACAAATTGTTCCCCGCCGAGAACACAAGCCTTGCTAGCCAGACAAAGATATCTACGTCGGTGGTTTCGGCAGGGGGAAATAATAACACAATCCTCAACCTGCTTTGCGTGTTCTGCTGATTTATTATCGGCTACCTGCAATCTCTTAAAATTATCATGTCACACAACATATGAAGATTTCATTTTCTATCCGTCACTGGCGCGTCTGTTCACCGGAAGTTATTATAAAGAGTAAAAAGGGAGGGGAGGGGGGCATCCAGGAGGGGTTTGACTCGCAGCATGTGTCTGAAATATGTGTGCACATAGTACGAAAACTATATATATATATATATGGACAATATTTGCAATCTACAAAAGAAAACAGCAAAATATGCTGATATTAATACCGTTTTTCAGTTTGTAAGTATTATTGTACTGAAGCGTCTATCTGACCGAAAGCAGCGTCTTCATTACACACACACACACACACACACACACAATGTATATACCTAATATATAATATATATACCCATTGGCGTAGGAACGTGTCCCACCCAATATCACAAACAGGTAGATTTGTCCCACCCAAAAATTACACCACAGAAAAAGCGGAAACTGTTTAAAAACTTTTATTCTAAAAGCGCGTTTTGGCAGCGTTCGCGATTCACGCGCTGTGTTGTTATAGCAACTTGTCAGGCGCTCTCTGGGTCTTTCGCTTTCTTAAGGCTTGTGTTGAGATGCCTGTTCAGAAATATCCCGCACTCATAGCGTCGCTCTCGCCTCGCGGCGGGTAGTTTGCGCCAGCGTTAAACGCGAGGTCAGTGATAAGAGCAATGAATAGCCAACCATATGACCATATATATGACAATAAAACAGCTTTATTGTACTGTGCTGTTATGGTAACAGACTAGGAGGGTTTGGATTAGGTAACGCTAATAATACTAATATTAACGCTTGTCAGAAAGCTATCTGAAACGTAAAGTTACATTACTCTCTGGCCAGGTCCGAAACTGCAGAGTGCTACTACACTGAATGTGTAAAAAATAAAATATAATAAATAAAACAAATAAATAAAAGGACACCATCGTTTGAAGTGCTTTCAGTAGTGCAGTATGTAATGTTCCATAGTGTGCTGTTTGAGACCAGCACGAGCTGCGGAGTGAAGCCTGGTTTTTCGCGAGCGACCGTAGCGCGCTACTCCGCCCACCTCGAGCGACCCTGCGCGAGCGGTGTAGGCGTTTATACTTTCGCGAGCGTCGCTGCAGTGTTCTCCGAAACGATAGGTGGCAATAGGTGGCAGTGGAGAATAAAAAACCTCTGCAAAACCGTGGAAAGAACATTTTTGCCTGACCAGAGACCGTATATATACACACCAGGCATCAAACATAAATATGGCTTTGCAATGTTGTCCGAAATGATATGTGGTAGTATAAAGAAACACCCCTAAAAAAAAAAGGGGAATGAACATTTACCTGACGCATTTTGATGTTGCTTTGTGTTTCAGGTTTGAAAAGTGCTGGAATTTAGGCTAAAGTACATTAAAATGTTGAAATTACGTTAACAAATACGAGCCTTTTGTAATTCCAGGACGAAACATGAGAGAACGTGAAGACGTTAAGATTGGGCGTTTTGAAAATAAACTACCATTAAATAATGTGATAAAAAGCGAATTATTTCGAGTATATATATTAATATTTAGTTTAATTATGTTTATCGTGCTGGAAAATATTTAAATGGACCTTGAAAGTGCCGTACAAGTGCTTTAATTCCACCTTGTTTAGGTGTATGAACCCTGCAAACATGACTTTGTCGGTCGCGCTGAAGCGCGGCGCGCGCGCGAAGTTACAAAATTCAAGAGGTGCACGACCTCGCGCAGCGACAGCGCGCGAGACCCTCGCGCACGGGCGGAGCCTCAGCGATTACGTCATTTTCGCCGCGCGGACCCTCGCGCCGCTCGCGGCGCGTCGAGTATAAACCAGGCTTGAGGAGGCACACAAAAACGCTGAGGAGAGCGAGATTTAATAAAGGGAATACCAAACTCAGGGTCGAATAGGAATGCAGAGGTCAAATCCGATGGGGAGTCCGAACACGAAACACGGAGAGACATGACAGAACGATAACTAGAAACAAAACACGGGTAGAACGCAGAGCAACTGAAACAAACAGATAACACCGGGCGACTGGGCAGCGATAACAAGACGTACTTATAAACAGGATTAACAGTCACGAACACGGCAACACGAAAGCATGAGATCAGGACCACGAACGAACAGAATGAACAAAACCACAGATAACCAGACTGGGGAATCACAGGGACTAATATACGTGAACCAAACTAGGAACAGGTGAAGACGACGATGACATGGGCGTGGCAGACAGACAGAAACCAGGCAGACAGACAAGCAGGGCGGGGCTAACGGGCAATGAACAACAGACACGAGGGAACCCAGAGTGACAGCTAGGAGAGGGGGCGTAGCCATACGTGACACACAGCCTTACTGTCTAACATTAATGTTAGTCTTGTCTAGTCAGGAAACCTTAAAATGCATTTTTTGTCATTTCATTTCAGCATGCCACCAAAGAAAGAAAATAAAACCACAGGACACAACGCTCCTGAGTTTTTTTTAAAGCCATATGCTTTATGCTATATGTGAATATAATCCATACATTGCATGCAGAATTTATTTAAAATTGTGGACAACAGTATCATGTATTATTGAGTATCTTGTTTAGTTTATGAAGGGTTATTTAATTTGGATTTATCTAATAATAAACATAAGTACAGAAAATGTTGTATTTTATTTATTTATTTATTTGCAATTTACCATAATTCCACAAATGTTCTTATTTCTTTCTTTTCAATTGTGATTTTTCACCACTTTTTGCCCATCTGTGCAGTTAGAACATACACTCACACACACTAGTGATTACTAGGGGGCTGTGGTGCACACGTGCCCAGAGCGGTGGGCAGCCCTAGCCCGGCGCCCAGGGAGCAGTTGGGGTTAGGTGCCTTGCTCAAGGGCACCTCAGTCATGGCCTTAGGTCTGGGAATCGAACCCACGACCCTCCAGTCACAAGACCAGTTCCCTACCACCAGACCATGTTCTACATCACTATACATACAGTGATTAACTACCTTACCTACAGTGGAATCAGTTTATGGTAATATTTTAGAGGATAGGGTGGGCTTTGATTTGATAGCAAATGTGTCCCCCCAATGTTAAACCCACTCCTACGCCCTTGGTCTGGCCATCCAAAACCATTCCAATTTTTCATGTCCCCCCCCTTGGAAACATTTATTGCCCTCTCCTGGTGTAATGTGTAGGTGTCCCAAAATTTTGTGATGATGAATGAAGAAGTCTCCACTGATACTGTATTAGTTGTCAATATTAAGTTATTGTTGAAGTGACGATCACTTTGCGTGTTCATTTGATGTATAGAGAGGAAATCAGGAAATCATTTTTTTTTGCACAAATCATGGATCTATTTTGCACACTCTACAGAATTAAGTTGCCAATTATTTTCCATGACCCTTTCTCCTCTTTAGAAGAAAACTTCCTGTGCTTCTGCTACCGGTGGTTCCCAATTAAATTTATTTCACAATATGTGTGTGATGTGTGTGTGTGTGTGTGTGTGTGTGTGTGTGTGTGTGTGTGTTTCCTGTGGCCAAAGTGTTGCAAAGTGTTCTTAATCTCACAGGTGGCTCCTGGTATTCTGCTGAGTTCCCTTGTGCTGGCTATAATATTTTGATTAACCCCTTGACTTTCCCAAGTTTCTAACCTTTATTTAAAGTGTATAATGATCAACTTTCCCACATTACCAAAAGAACAGCATCAAATCAGGCACCCGGGTCTTGCTTGAGAGAGGTCAGTGTGAATCGTCTTCCCTCGTACAGTTAAAACTGTCTTACTTATATAGGCTAGTGGTTTATACAAAGCTGGGACTCCACATTCCAACATAAATCATTTCCATTTGAAACAGATCATGTAATGAAGAAATTTCTAAATTTTTAACTAAACAGATTCAGGAAGAAGCCTCAATAATTTAGACAAAATCAGAGAAAGGAGGGGGGCCCACTAGACCCACTTCTCTGTCCAGCTCTCTCATATCTACAAGAGATCTGAATTTCAGATAATTTCATTTAAACCTTAATCACTACATAAAGTATAACATAGGCCAAATACACTACAAGCTACTTTTAAGCTTCATCTGGTTGTTACAAACACTGAAACTGTATTTACAATTAGGAATTTTGTAATAAATTATGTTTTCCCTCCCATTTAACTCTAATTGTAATTTCAATCTGAAATTATGGGACTGGCTATTGCATGAAATGTGTACTCTGTCGGCCTTAAATTAGGCACTCAAGACAGACCTTGTGAAGCACATTTATAAAGCTCACCTCATCAACATATTGTTACTATGATGTAATAGAGATTCATTCCAGAACTCTCTTGAGTCTTATGTGGCTATTAGAATTCTATTAAGTCCAAAACTGGTCAGAATGAGTGACCGAGCAGAGGTGTCCCGCGGGCGACGTCACATGGAGCGAATGGAGGTCTTCAACGAGCTTCGTATGGAGGGAAAGCTCTGTGACGTGATCCTCAAGATCAGTGGTGTAGAGATCAGTGCTCACAAGAACGTCCTGTGTGTTTGTAGTGACTATTTCAGGTGAGAGAGGATTATTTCAGAGGTTGACATAAAGATGTTCATTTCTAGTGTTAAAAAAGATTGTATTATTATTAGTTGTTATTAACCCCAAATGTACTGGATATAAGAGAATGTTTTTTCCATAAGAAAATTTTCCATAAATGGAAAATAACTTAATAATATTACCTTAAGTGTTTAAAAGTCTGATTTCATGATTAGGATTAGAACTAATCTTCCTTAATGACCTTCTAGTGAAATTTCAGTGACTAAGATGATCATCATTCTCAAAATCAGATAAAAAGTGAGGCAATCCTACATTTAGTATTTTAGTATGTAGCCTCCAGAATCTGCCTCCCTATGCCAACATAACAGCAGCCATTCACCAGTAATGCTAGCTGGAGTAGGAGAGCCCAGGACAAGGAATCTGATTCCTCTGTACAGAACCTCTCTAGATCATAGTCCTGGGCCTACTCCTCTGTACAGACCCTCTCTAGATCAGAGTCCTGGGCCCATTCCTCTTTACAGAACCTCTCTAGATCAGAGTCCTGGGCCCACTCCTCTGTACAGAACCTCTCTAGATCACAGTCCTGGGACCATTCCTCTGTACAGAACCTCTCTAGATCACAGTCCTGGACCCATTCCTCTGTACAGAATCTCTCTAGATCAGAGTCCAGCGTCCTTGCTTGTGGATTCACTCCACAGGTCTCCATTAGGGTTCAGATCTGGAGATTCAGATGGACATGATAAAAACTTGATTCTTTTATCATGAACCCACTGATGGATGCTGAGATATACTTGGGAGTTTGTCCTGCTGAAAGACCAGACCTCAGCCCAATTGTAGCTTCCTGGCAGACTCAGCTAGACCTTTATTTTAAATCTGGAACTCGTGTATCTTTTTATGCATTCTCTGATTGGTTGCTGGATGACTGGGAGACTTCACTTTGACTTGTATGTCATCTCATATTCATTCACCAGTGAAACATGCAGGCATGGATAACCACTTAAGCATTCCTACGAACTAAAATTAAAAATTAAATCTACAAAGGAACACTCCTCTCTTAGAATTTGTTCATAAGACCTTTCTATCACTGCCAATGATTGTGATTGCCAATGATATTTTTGTAAATATATTTTTGTTTTTGTACAGCTTATTTTTCAGTGTGAAGTTTTATTTGTGATCACAGTGAACCCGTGAAGCTACATTTCCCCCAGAGCCCACTTCATGATCCAGAACATAAGAATAATAAATAAATAAATAGATAAAAAAATGTTTTCATTCCAAAGGCATCAAATTACAAACTCAAACATCTGTATCCTTCCTCCACAGGACACTGTTCACCGGTGGCTGGAGCCCTCCAGAGAAGCGTGTCTACAACATCCCTGGCGTCTCCCCACATATGATGCGGCTGATCGTGGATTATGCCTACACACTCTCAGTGCCCATAAATGAAGACAACGTGCAGGAGCTGCTAGCAGCTGCAGACCAGTTCTTAGTCTCGGGCCTCGTACGTGCCTGCTGCCAGTTCCTAGAAGATCAACTGGGTGTGGAGAACTGCATAGGCTTCTTCAAACTGGCTGACACTTACTGGTGCCCGGACCTGCGGGAGAAAGCCCACCTGTTCATCCTTCACCACTTTGAAGAGGTTGCATGTGTGTCAGAGGAGTTCCTGGAGGTGCCGCTGACCCAGCTGTGTGGCATCATTGAGAAGGACGACCTCAACGTCAAACAGGAAGAGGTGGTGTTTGAGGCCGTCCTGCGCTGGGTCAGCCATGCACCTCAAGAGAGGAATGAATACATCGCCGTCTTGTTGTCAAAGGTCTGAAAGTGGCATTGCTGGCATAATGTCCTACATGTCTACGCCCTCATTATAAAATGAAATAAGAATGGTAATAGTTTTCAAGGCAAGTCTTTTTTTTATCCAGGTGAGAATGGCACTAATGAAATCGGAGTACTTCATGAACAACGTAAAGGGCAACGCTCTAGTGGAAGACAGTGAGGACTGCAAGCCCATCATCACCAATGCGCTGAAGGCCATGTCCGACCTGAACATGAATGGACCGTCTAACTCTGACTTCAGAAACCCTCTGTCCCGCCCACGCCTGCCCTACACAATCCTATTAGCTATAGGGGGTTGGAGCGGTGGTAGTCCCACCAATAGCATAGAGGCTTATGACGTGAGGGCGGAGTGTTGGGTAAATGTGACACTGGAGGAAGAGAGTCCACGAGCCTATCACGGAGCAGCATACCTGAATGGATTTGTGTACACTGTGGGAGGATTTGACAGTGATGATTACTTCAGCAGTGTAAGAAAACTTAACCCTGTCACCAGAACTTGGCACCAGGTCAGTAAGAGTGTACATGTGGGCAAGATTGTTGTGTGTGTTTTTAGTGTTTGTGTGTGTTTGTTAGGTTGCTGTGTATGTGTTGTTTATAATTTTTATGTTTTATGTTGTTGTGTGTGTGTTGTTTATGGTGGGTGTGTGTTGTTTATAGTGTGTTTTATGTTGTTGTGTATGTGTTGTTTATTGTGGGTGTGTGTTTTTTATAGTGTGTTTTATGTTGTTATGTATGTGTTGTTTATGGTGGGTGTGTGTTTTTTATAGTGTGTTTTATGTTGTTATGTATGTGTTGTTTATGGTGGGTGTGTGTTGTTTATAGTGTGTTTTATGCTGTTGTGTATGTGTTGTTTATGGTGGGTGTGTGTTTTTTATAGTGTGTTTTATGTTGTTGTGTATGTGTTGTTTATGGTGGGTGTGTGCTTGTGTGTGTGTGTGTGTGTGTGTGTGTGTGTGTGTGTGTTGCAGGTCGCTCCTATGCATTCTCGACGTTGCTACGTTAGCGTAGCTGTGCTAAGCGGCTTTATCTACGCCATGGGCGGCTTTGATGGCCACGTACGGCTCAACACGGCAGAGCGCTACGAACCGGCAAACAACAAGTGGAGCATGATCAGACCCATGAACGAACAGCGCAGTGATGCTAGTGCTACCACGCTGCATGGCAAGGTGGCAACACACACACACACACACACACACACACATACACACACACACACACACACACACACACAACCAATTTCAGTGCTACCAAACCAGTCAGCTGAGAAATGCCTGCGTGTCAATGCATACAAACACTCACATACATACCTGACTTTATTTCCCCCCCGGTCAACGATCGACACAGACAGCAATCCCCCCCCCCCCCCCCCCCCCCTTAAACTTAAATGTATTCCTTTGGATTATTTCAGCTCTTTAACTAAATGTTTTATTTAAATATGAAATTATGAAGCATAATAATGTAGTTTACATAATGTCAATGAAGATTTTAGAATGAAATGGCTTTCAATACTTGCTAGATAGATTAGCCTCATGGCTTCAGAAATGGTGGACACCACACATGTATTGGATTTTTCACTGAAATATTCCTTTAAAGCTCATATTGTGTAGCCCATATTGTATTACAGTGAAGGTTGACAGGACATGATATAATAGTCAGCATTGTGTGTGTGTATATGATTGGCAGGTCTACATCTGTGGAGGGTTTAATGGAAATGAGTGTTTGTTGACGGCGGAGGTCTACAACCCTGAGATGAACCAGTGGAGTGTCATCGCTCCCATGATGACCAGACGCAGTGGAGTCGGAGTGATTACCTATGGCCAGCAGGTCTACGCTGTACGGACCCCCCACACACACACACACACACTCTCTCTCTCTCTCTCTCTCTCTCTCTCTCTCTCTCTCTCACACACACACACAAACACACTTACACGCACGCATTCACATCTATATAACACATAGTAGCAGAATGCAGTCCTTCGCCATTTTTACCAATGGAGGATCTGTAAAATGTCTGCCATCATCAAGCCTGAAGAACTATAATTAAAGTAATATCACTCTATAAAGTACCACAGCCAGATGAACATCTGCCCTGTCTTTTCTGTTTTTGGAGGTGGGGGGGTTTGATGGGGTCAACCGCTTGCGGAGCGTGGAGGCCTATAACCCCATGACCAACACCTGGAGAGACATGCCCACAATGATTAACCCACGCAGTAACTTCGGCATTGAGGTGACAACACACACACACATCCACACATACACACACACACACACACACACACACCCACACATACTCATACACACACACACACACACACTCATACACACACACATCCACACACACTCATAGTGGCTGAAGACTGGAACAGTGTTACATACAGTGAGGAAAATAGGTATTTGAACTTTGCAACTTCTCCCACTTAGAAATCATGGAAGGGTTCAAATTTTCACCTTAGGTCCATGTCCTCTGTGAGAGATATGATCTAAAAAAAAATCAGGAAATGACAATGTATGATTTTAAAATAATTTATTTGTGTTACTGCTGCAAATAAGTATTTGAACACCTGTGAAAATCAATGGTAATATTTGGTACAGTAGCCTTTGTTTGCAATTACAGAGGTCAAATGTTTCCTGTAGTTTTTCACCAGGTGTGCACACACTGCAGCAGGGATTTAGGCCCATTCCTCCACACAGATCTTCTTCAGATCAGCCAGGTTTCTGGGCTGTCACTGAGAAACACGTAGTTTGAGTTTCCTCCAAAGATTTTCTATAGGGTTTAGGTCTAGTTAGGTCTAGAGACTGGCTAGGCCACTCCAGAACCTTGATATGCTTCTTACGGAGCCACTCCTTGGTTATCCTGGCTGTGTGCTTTGGGTCATTGTCATGGAGGTGGACCTTTTAGAGGTGGACTAACAGGTCATTGAGGGCCAGAATGTTTGCTGATTGGCAGGTGTTCAAACACTTATATGCAGCAGTAACACACAAATTATTTAAAAAATCATACATTGTGATTTCCGGATTTCTTTTTAGATTATGTCTCACAGTGGACATGAACATAAGATGAAAATTTCAGACCCCTCCATGATTTCTAAGTGGGAAAACTTAGTCACAGGGTGTTCAAATATTTATTTTCCTCACTGTAAATGGTGTCGCCCTTTAATAGGTATTTAAGATACAGGCATCATGCTAAAAAGATATTCAGATCACGTTTTTAGGTTATTTAGGCTAAACATATTAAAGTTCCAAATTTTTCAGTTTTTCCGCAAATTTTCCTTTATAAAACAATCCACTTTGCGCAGGTGGTGGACGACCTCCTGTTTGTGGTCGGCGGATTCAACGGCGTCACCACCACCTTTAAGGTGGAGCGCTATGATGGGAATACGGAAGAATGGTGCGCTCCAACCTGTCTGATATGAAATTAAATGAAATGTGCCATATTTGATAGTGGAGTGAGCGGTGCCATGAACCCATGTACTCCCCTGTGCCTCCCGCAGGAATGAGGTCCACGACATGGGTGTCTCCCGGAGTGGGCTGAGCTGTTGCGTGGTGCCAGGCCTGCCCAACGTGGTACAGTACACCGCCCCCCGGGACCTGCCCGAGGACGACCACAGAGACTGATGTCATCCACCTCCAACACCACCTTATCTGCCTGAGACCTGCAGTATCCCCCAATAAACCCAGATTAGACATCAGAGCAGACTGTACCATTTTATTATACAAAAGGAGGAGCATAAATGATCAGAGATCCCAAAGAGACTTGGTGCTTGTCTTACTGTGGAACAGAGTTTCTGTAATAACCTTGAGCCATTTACAGGCACATGGATTAGATGTGGGGGGGGGGGGGGGGGGTGTGAAAGGGGGCATCGCCCCCTCAATGTAAATAATAAGACCCATTTATTTTACAACAATCGCTACATGGCACCCCCTCGCCCGCTCAACAATCGTTACACGCCACCCTCCAGCTCAACAACTGACGTTCGCCACCCCAAAATTTTCTGACGCCCCCCCACTGTATATGTTCGGCGCCGGCCCTGAGTAGGACAGAGTAGCATAATATGTGACCTTATAAACCATTTGTTAAAAAAAAGTATGACAAAAGACAAAGAGAAAATCTACCAAAAAAAAAAAAAAAGTCAATTGAAGTGGGATTTCAAATCAATACTTGCAGAACACACACTGGAACTCGCTAGTGCTGGAAAATTTGTAAGAAAACCATTAGACCATGAAATTAGGAATTATATACATCATACAGATTATTCACAGGTGAACCATAATCCATCAGATTGACCCCCATGTCCATGGTGCTTCTCCTGCTCCGGTGGCTCAGACTGACCTGTATGAGCTTCACCACGCTGGTATGTTTGTTCTCCTCCCACGGCGATGCACTCCTCACGCAGAGCTGAGGAAGAGGAGGCTGTGCAGGTGAGCAGAAGGGAAGAAGATCTCCTACCAGAGCAGAGTGAAAGATAAGCCAGCATACTATTGTAATGAGTGTGATGTGAGTGCTCCAGAGAAACCCTGCTCATCACGTTACATCCCTCACTGCCCGGCCTGGTCTGTCCAAGCCACTTCATCCAAGCTCATGCAGAACCTTCACAACAGTCCTGTGAAAATGTCCATCATTTGACTTGGCAAATGTATATTGCGGGCATATGGTCTTAACTTGTGTGTGCATGTTTCCCCATTGTGAAGGTGGAGATCTTCAACCTGCTGTTGGCTGGAGTGTGTCAGCAGTTCCTGCAAGATGAAGGCATTGAAGCTATGGACTGGCCCGCCTGTTCCCCAGACCTGAATCCGATTGAGCACATCTGGGACATCATGTCTCGCTCCATCCACCAACGTCACGATGCACCACAGATTGTCCAGGAGTTGGCGGATGCTTTAGTCCAGGTCTGGGAGGAGATCCCTCAGGAGACCATCTGCCACCTCATCAGGAGCATGCCCAGGCGTTGTAGGGAGGTCATACAGGCACGTAGAGCCCACACACAATACTGAGCCTCATTTTGACTTGTTTTAAGGACATTACATCAAAGTTGGATCAGCTTGTAGTGTGTTTTTCCACTTTTATTTTGTGTGTGGCTCCAAATCCAGGCCTCCATTGGTTAATAAATTTGATTTCCATTGATGATTTTTGTGTGATTTTGTTGTCAGCACATTCAACTTTGTACAGAACAAAGTATTCAATGAGAATATTTCATTCATTCAGATCTAGGATGTGTTATTTGAGTGTTCCCTTTATTTTTTTGAGCAGTATATACAGTTGTGATCAAATTTATTCAACCCCCACTGAAATAAAGTGTTTTGGCCAGTTTGACATTGATTTTGATCATTTCAGTCATCTTATTTACAATTATATCAAAGAGGCACTTATAAATTAGACAAACATAACATAATATTTATGATGGAATAACCACAAATGTCTTTACTGTGCTCACATCATTATCAGTTTTATTCAACCCCCTAGTGACATTATTTTTTAGTACTTAGTACAACATCCTTTTCCAGTTATGACAGCTTTCAAGCGTGAAGCATAGCTTGACACAAGTGTCTTGCAGCGACCTATGGGTATCTTAGCCCATTCTTCATGGGCAAAAGCCTCCAGTTCAGTCACATTCTTAGGCTTGCGCACTGCAACTGCCTTCTTTAGGTCCCACCAGAGGTTCTCAATTGGATTTAAGTCTGGTGATTGCGATGGCCACTCTAGAATGTTCCAGCCTTTCATGTTCAACCATGCTCTAGTGGACTTGGATGTGTGCTTCGGATCATTGTCCTGTTGGAAGGTCCAACGTCTCCCAAGCCGCAGGTTTGTGACTGACTCCATCACATTTTCCTCCAAGATCTCCTGGTACTGAAGGGAATTCATGGTATCCTGCACACGTTGAAGCTTTCCTGTACCATTGGAAGCAAAACAGCCCCAAAGCATAATTGACCCCCCGCCATGCTTCACAGTAGGCAAGGTGTTCTTTTGTTCATAAGCCTGGTTCTTCCTTCTCCAAACATAGCGCTGGTCCATTGTCCCAAACAGTTCTAATTTAGTTTCATCTGACCACAGTACACTGTTCCAAAACCTTTGTGGCTTGTCCACATGACTTTTGGCATACTTTTAGTCGACTTTTCTTGTTCTTTGGAGTCAGCAAGGGGGTGCGTCTGGGCGTTCTGGCATGGAGGTCTTCGTTATGCAGTGCGCGCCTTATTGTCTGAGCTGAAACTTCAGTGCCCACATCTGACAGGTCTTTTTTCAGTTCCTTAGCAGTCACGCGGGGATTTTTCTCCACATTACACTTCAGGTAGCGCACAGCAGTCGCGGTCAGGATCTTCTTTCTGCCACGACCAGGTAACGTTTCCACTGTGCCCTTTAACTTGAACTTGCGAATGATACTTCCGATAGTGTCTCTTGGAATATTTAACAACTTCGCAATCTTTTTATATCCATTGCCATTCTTGTGAAGAGCAATAACCTCTTCTCTTGTCTTCTGGGACCATTCTCTTGCCTTCACCATGCTTGGAAACACACCAGTAGATGTCTAGAAGGAGCTGAGTATCACAGTCCTTTTAAATCTGCCTAATTGGTGCTTATCATGCTTGATTGCTGCTCGTTGACATCCACAGATGTTTTCAATACCTGATGGAAAACACTGGAATGAACCTCTGTTCTTAGGAGTGGTAGTCGTAAAGGGGTTGAATAATTGTGTCAATGAAGAAATCACAAAAAGGCCATTTAATACTTTATGACAAAAAAAATTGATGCTATCTTAGTTGCATTTAGTTCTTTAACAAGTCCTTGTAAGATTTCATTATGAACACAATTACAAATGTGCACTGAATTCCATAAAACCCTTCGCAGCATTGGGGGTTGAATAAATTTGATCACAACTGTATATATATATATATATATATATATATATATATATATATATAATAACCCAATCACATTGTAGTAACTCAATGAATTTAGGCATGTAGACATGGCCAATGGCCATGGCGATCAGAATGGGGAAGAGAGGTAACTTAAGTTACTTTGAACGTGGCTTTTTCAACAAAATAAAAGCATGGATTCTACCTGGCTTGTATCAACGGTTCAGGCTAGTGGTGGTGATGCAATGGTGTGGGGGATGTTTTCCTGACACACTTTGGGCCCATTAGAGTATTTTGTGAATGCCACAGCCTACCTGAGTATTGTTGCTGACCATGTCCATCCCCTTATGACTACAGTGTACCCATCTTCTGATGGCTACTTACAGCGGGACAACACACCATGTCATAAAGTGTGAATCATCTCAGACTGGTTTCTGTGCTTGAATGGCCTCCATAGTCAACAGATCTCAATCCAATACAGCACCTTTGGGATGTGGTGGAACAGGAGATTCGCATCATGGATGTGCAGCCAACAAATCTTCAGCAACTGCAGGATGTTATGTCAATATAAACCAGACTCTGAGGAAGGTTTCCAGCACCTTGTTGAATCTATGCCACGAAGGATTAAGGTAGTTCTGAAGGCAAAAGGTGGTCCTACCCAGTACTAGCAAGGTGTACCTAATAAAGTGGCCATTGAGTGTGTATATATAAAAATTAGTATTGGAGTGGAATTTATAGTTATATTATCTTAGAGTTGAACAGTTAAACACAACTCCTGCTGCTGCCATGATCAACTTCTCAGCTGTGTACGGTACTAGTGGCCCCAAACATATGCCTAAAACGTGCCAACGATAAACAAACAAACAAAATAGTTTTATAACTACAGAGTTCACAAGAACATTAAGCATTGCTCTGCAAGACATTCAAACAGGATAAAACTGGATTAAACAGGATAGCTGACAAACACAAGCATGTCCTTTGCTAAAGATATGTTTACAGCTGAAGACAAAAAGTGTGCCTCACTACCTTATTACATAGTCGGTTAGTTTTTGTTATCTATTAACTTTCTACTGCATAAATGTTTCAAGTACATTGTTCTTTTTTTTTGTACACACTACAGTTCATACTGGTCAAACAAGGTATTATTTTAGACAGATATTACAGGCAAGTAATCTTGAAGAATTTAGCAACAATATGCTTAATCTTGCAGACTACCCCATTACACCTGGTACAGTAGCCAAAAACCTAGGCGTCATACTCGACTCCGACCTATCATTTGATAAATATATAGATAATACTACTAGGATAGCTTCTCTACATCTACGCAACATTGCCAAGTTAAGAAATGCATTATCACAGGATGATGCAGAAAAATTGGTGCACGCCTTTGTTAGCTCTAGATTAAACTACTGCAATGCACTACTGTCAGGATGTTCAAATAGGAATCTAAATAAACTTCAAATAGTTCAAAATGCCGCAGCCAGAGTTCTGACCAGAACTAGAAAATTTCAGCATATTAGACCAGTCCTATCAGCCCTGCATTGGCTCCCAGTTAAATTCCGTATTGATTTTAAAATTCTATAATTAACTTTTAAAGCACTGCACGGGCTTGCTCCTGAATACCTCCAGGAACTTATTTCCTACCATGAACCCCCACGTCCACTAAGATCACAGGGTGCTGGTCTTTTATTAGTTCCACAAATTAATAAGGCAACAGCAGGGCCTTTTCTTGTAAGCCCCCCCCAGCTTTGGAACAACCTTCCAAAATGTGTACGGGACTCTGACACAGTCACAATCTTTAAGTCTAGGTTGAAAACCCACCTATTTGGTTTAGCGTTTGATAATTAACATCCCCCCTTAGATAAAGGTACAGATGCAGGGGTTCATAGGCGAAGGGTTTTATGGTAGACTGGGGCGCTGGTGCTGTCATCCTGTCACTGCTCGTGGTCACTCAAGTTTGTTGACAGGGCAGTGGATGGATGCCATTGTCTCAGAATGCCCCCAAGCCTATGTTACCTTCCGGTTCTGCCTTTTTAGCTAGACTGTAATAGTTTAACCTAACTTAATGCCGGGGTTGCTGCCACACTCCAGAAATGTGTTTAATTTCATCTGTCCTGTATATGTCCTCATACAGAGCTAATTTTCCCCGTTTTATTTTCTCCACATGGCTGCCCGCCTGCTCGAGGAAAAATGAGATGAGGAGAGACAAGCGATCCATCCAGTGCCAGCCACCTACTGCCTGACCGGATGAGCCTACACCATGATGGACATTATTACATCTTTTCCTTTTCTTTATTTCTTTCTGTCTAAATTGTTGTTGTTGTCATGGTGACCGGTGTCGGCCAGAGGAGGATGGGTTCCCCCCCTGAGTCTTGGCTCCTCTCAAGGTTTCTTCCTCATGCAAAAAACTAGGGAGTTTTTCCTTCCCACTGTCGCCCTTGGCTTGCTCACTGGGGGCTAGGACTCGGCACTTGTAAAGCTGCTTTGTGACAACAACTGTTGTAAAAAGCGCTATATAAATAAAATTTGATTGATTGAACAATATTTAAATTGTTCTTTTTCTATTACAAGTACGAAAAACTGCTGTGAGTTCTTTTTTTTCCTGAAAGAGCAGAATGTGGTTTATGCAGGATTCAGTGATGCTCTTGAGTAATGAGCAACGTCATCACAGATCATGCGCAATTGTGAACATTTGAATAAGGTGCAACCTGAAAACAGAGAGCCCATTAAAACACACATGCATCATGCACATGTAAATGTAAAAATGTAAACATGCACGCACAAACATCAGCACAAAAGATATTTCTATTACAAATTTATTTTGAGTACGAAAAAAGTGACAACATATCAAAACGTGTCACACAAAAGTGGCACTGTTCTGAGACACATCTTCATTTAGCACCTGTATGTTCTGATTATATCTATATTTCCATACAAAAATGGTTATGTTGGCCTACAAAAAAAAAAAAAAAAAAAAAAAAAAAAAAGTAGAAAGGTGAAATATGAGGATTATAAAACCAGCCCATGTTAACCTGCACAAGCACCAGTTCTTGTATCAGCTCTCCCTCTCAGAGTACCTGTAGTACCTGTACCATGATTTTAACTGCTAACATCTTCTGACATGTTTGGAAGTGGACTTGTTTTTCTCCTTTTTATTTATTTAATTAAATCACGACTATAGGGGATGTAAATGAAAATCTACATCAGTCCACAACCCCATGGAAAATGACAATAGTAAATAAACGTTCATATTATCACCACCCTGTTTTCACATTAAATGTCACAAATTTATAAGATGCAAAGGAATATCAGAGAACGGGTCTTTGCTCTTTGTTCTGGAGGAGCATAATTGCAAGGATTTGAGAAAAGTCCACTTACTAATGCCACTTCATAGCTGCCTCATCAAACACATCCACTGTCCTTTACAAAATTTAAGTCTTTTTTCTATCTGGAAAACACTAATTGTTTAACATTGTTCCAAAACTACTAGTCACGTGAAACAACCAAATTCTCTCATTTGAGTGTTAATTCAGTTATTTTGAAAAAGCCCAAGTGGCCCAGTAGAAAACATGATTTTATAATTACCATCAATAGTACAAAAAGATGCAGGCTGTACACAAACTGATGAACCAAAACAAACTCAGAGATCACAACATTTGGTGGTATGTCTTTTGCCAAGACAAATATTATCAGAAGGTAGAAGGGGGTCTCAAAAGATTTTCCTATGTAAATCATAACATCATGCTCCCTGCATGATTAGTAAAATATTTACAGAAAAAAGTCAAGAAATATTTGGTGAAGGAACACTTTTTAACAGCGCGATTAGGGACGCAAGACCCTGTTGCATTTTATGTCAGCAAGATCAAATCCATCTTACAATGCTGTGCTAAATGGGAACTGTGCAAGACTTCCAGCATTATACAGAAATCCTGTTCCTAGTAGCACAAATAGACACAAACTCTAAAGAGCTATCCTGCCTCGATACCAAATGTTATATCTCAGTCACACACCGAGTGCGGCTCACAGTTATAATATGATTAAAAGTCACATATAGTTTCACTCATTCACCAATTTGGTCATTCACTCTCTAGATCATTCATACTGCAGACACACATTTACCCAGCATAGCTTTCCCTACATGACATCCACAAAGAATTCACTAGGGTTACCCATAGCCAGGTGGAAAGACTGCCTGGAGGCGGTGAGCTCGGGTGGGACTGATCCCAGATCACGAGTAGGTGGAGCTCCAGGAGGCCCTCCGGGGTTGTTTGGGGGAGGCAGGCCAGGGTGAAGTTGCGCGTTGGGCAGCTGAGGGTGGGGTGCTCCCAGTGCGGGATGTGGGTGTGGGTGTTGTGGCACCATCATCACCATCATAGGGTTGTAGGGAATGGGGATTCCAGGTGGATAAGGGGCAAGGTGCGGGGGTGGGGCCCTGTGATGCGAGCGCTGACTGGCATGGCTGTGCTCACTGGGCGTGGCCGAGCCATGGTCCCGCCTTAGGCTGCTGCGCACAGAATATTCGGACTCGCTGCCACTGCCCGAGCGCGAGTCGGCCCCGCCCCCGTTCGGAGATTTGTCGTCGCGGGTACTGCCAGCCACCGTACTGCCAGCTCCGCTCTTACTGCCCCGCCTCCTCTCACCTTCACTCCTAGTAGAGCCACTGCTCCGACTCCCTGAAACACACACACACACACACACACACACACACACACACACACACACACACACACACACACACACACACGTTATCCCTGCTGCAACACCATCAAGCCGAGTGGGTAAGCCGCTCAAGACCTTAATCTGGCGTTGGTGTGCGAGCAGGGTCTTACCTTCACTGTGCTGGCTGCCTGTGCTTCCTGGGGCATAGCTGTAGCTGGAGAGCTCATGGTAGGGTGGAGGCTGGCCGGAGTACGGGTGGGGGTATTGGTACGGGAAGGAGTGGAGCAGAGGCCAAGGCGTGGCCCCGGGTAATGGCAGGGGGGCCAGCGTGTCCTGATCCGACGCACCGCTGGAGCCGTCGTTGTCGTTGAGGGACAGGTTGGCCATGTCTGATAACGGAGAGAGAATGAGGGAGGCACAAGAACTGAGAGGAAGCAATCTCTACGAATACGAAATGGTTATGGTAATTACGCATTTCCTCTCTTCAAAGTCACCGCTACATGATGAAATTTTTCCAAGAGACGTTAAATCGCAGTTATTTGCAAGCTGGTAGCACTCACAGTTCTCACAGTCGCTGAAGTCTCCAAAGATGTAGTAGCACTGTTCAGAGAAAGTGATCTTATTGACGGTGTGTCTGATGAAGCCGGCTTTCAGCAGGTTACTGGCGTACTTGCGAGCCTCCCGGCGATCCTGAAAGCCCTCGATGTGGTGGTAGAGCCACTCAACCACGTCTGACCCTGTTTGCAACACACACGCACACACAATAATCACTGAGCTTTAGATTAATTTGGGTATAAACATAGCCAACCAATGTACAGACTAGTAAATATGCTGTATGTCTACATTTGTTTGGTTGAAAAGCTGGACTGAAATTATATAAATGAAATATATATATATAAAACTGAAAATTGGAATGTGCACATGAATTCCCTTTGCAATGAACCCCCTAAAATGCTTAGTGAAATGAAGACCACCCATGTGCAATTTAAGTGCCACATGATCTGTCAAGTATATATGCAACACCATTAAGCAAGAGGCATCACTAACCACACAACACTGTGAAGACCATGAAGGAGATCTCCACACAAGTCAGGAACAAACTATCCAAATCTCCTATGATCCCACTATCAAATCCTTTATCAACAAATGGAAAGAACATACAACAAACCTGCCAAGAGAGGGCCACCCACAAACATTCTCAGACCAGGACAAGAGGGCATTAATCAGAGAGGCAGCAGAGACCCAAGGTAACCCTAAAGGAGCTGCAGAGTTCCCAAACAGATACTGGAGTATCTGTCTGTACAACCTCAATAAGTCATACACTCCACAGAGCTGGGCTTTATGGACGAAAGGCCAGAAAAAAAGCATTTACTCAGACAAAAATAGAAATGTTCGTCTTGAGTTTGCCAAAAGGTATGTGGGAGACTCCCCAAATATATAGAGGAAGGTGCTCTGGTCAGATAAGACCAAAATTAAACTTTTTGGCCACCAAGGAAAACGCTTCATCACTCCAAGAACAACAGGTCCACAGTGAAACATGGTGGTGGCAGTGTCATACTGTGGGGATGTTTTTCAACAACAGGGAACTGGAAACTGTAGGAAAACAGTAGGAAACTGGTCCGAATCGATGGGAAGATTGGTGGTGCTAAATACAGGGATATTCTTGAACAAAACCCATTTCCGTCCGTCAGTGATGTGAGACTGGGACAGAGGTTCACGTTCCAACATCACAATGGCCCAATAAATAAAGTAACACTCGAGTGGTTTAAGGGGAAACGTGTAAATGTATTGGAATGGCCTAGTCGAAGCGTAGAACTTAAACCCATTTGAGAATCTGTGGTCAGACGTGAAGATTGCTGTTCACCCGCAAAAGCCTTCTCATGTTAAGGACCTGGAGCAGTTCTGCCTTGAGGAATGGGCAAAAATCCCAGTGGCAAAATGTAGCAAGCTCATAGATAGAGACTTATACAAAGTGAGTTGCAGCTATAAATAATTGCCACAAGGTGGCTCAACAATGTACTGATTTTAGGAGGGTTAACAGTTAAACAAACACAATGAAATTTTGTTATTTTGTCCTATTTGTTGTTTGCTTCACAATAAAAAGAAAATCAAATGCTCAAAGGTGTAGGCACGTGTCCGTTGGCGGAAACGAGAAATCGATGATTTTTTTTTCCAAACAGCACACAGATTATACGACCACGTGGTCAGTCGTTGTCTTCCGCTTCTTACAGAAAGCCTCACAACACACGTCTTACCTAAGAAGGCGTTAGGGATGGTGATCTTGAGCCACATCCTGTCTCTGACTTCCAGGCCCGACTCAGGAGAGGCCATAGCCTTTGCCACGGACGCCATGTCAGAATGAAGGGACAGGTTGAACTCATCAAAACCTGGAGGGACAGAGGGAGAGAGATACGGAGAGATATGATGTGGCTAGTGCTGGGCGGTATACGTGTTCACACCGAAAACCAGTGTTTATTTTTGTTATGATATGAATTTTTCATATACCGGCCACACCGGTTTAAATAGCCTTAACATGTCCGACACGCAGCTCAGTTGTTAATTGTTTTTCAGGGGACGCTTTTTATCGCTGTGCCGCTAAGCACACGTGCAACAGAGCGCAAATCTAGCTTGCTGAAAACTAGGGACGTTCTGAACCAAAGAAAGGAGCTGCGTCTGTTGTCAGGAAGTACATAGGGCTGAACGTGGACCAGTCACTTACTGCAAATGCTGTCAAGCAAAAGTTGTCACGGCTGGAAGTAACGATCTGCTGCACCACCCATAAAGCTAGCTTATCAGGGCTCTCAAGTCTCACGCATTGAGCGTGTGACACACGCATTTGACTGTCTTCACACGCTCACACGCCACACTTCCGATTTCACACGGCGAGAAAAAAATATCTAGTTTATTTACCTCCGATCCATATCTATGTCGCCCTCCACTGGCGATCGATCGCGATATACAAACCCCCACCCCGCTCAACAACTTACGTTCGCCACCCCCAATAATTAACGTTCGCCACCCCCGTCAACAACTCTCACACTCTGACATGAATCCAAAACTTGAGAGCCCTGAGCTTATGCTTAACGCGTCGCGACTGGACATATGGTCGAAATGATTCAAAATAATTAGCTTTTTATCACATTAAAAGAGATGGTACCATCTCCCCAGTATTCGACCACTCCATCCATCGTCATCCGCTTATCCGGGTTCGGGTCACAGGGGTAGTAGCCTAAGCAAAGAGGCCCAGGTTTCCCTCTCCCCAGCCACCTCTTCTGGCTCCTTTGGGAGGATACCGAGGCGTTCCCAGGACAGCAGAGAGATATAATCTCTCCAGCGTGTCCTGGGTCTTCCCCGGGGTCTCCTTCCCATCCGGACCAGATGCCCAAACCACCTCAACTAGCTCCTCTCTACGTGGAGGCTCAGCTCTCTCTTCACCACAACGGACCGGTACAGCGTTCGCGATACTGCAGCCGCAGCAACGATCCGCCCATCAATCTCTCATTCCATCCTTCCCTCACTCGTGAACAAGAACCCGAGATACTTGAATAAATGTTATTTAATTAAAAGGTAGGATATTTGGAACTTTTCAGTACAATACAACCATTGACAAACAGCCATGTATACTTTGTGTATAAATACCTCTTATTTGTAATTAAGAAACTGGTGTGCAATTTATAATATTAAGTGTAGCTGGTTCACATGAGTTTTATAAACTTACGTTTATATATATATATGTATAACCTAAGTTTTGATGTCTGAAAAATGTTTAAAATAAAAGGTTTTGCATTTTTGCTATACGATTCATTTACTACTTTAGTGCTACTATTTGAAAACGAATCATGTGGGGCCATGCAAATCTGTATTACATGTAATACTTAGAGGGAGACATTTTTCTAACAGTGGAATGGGGTACTCTTAACCACTCTACTGCAGTAATTATTTTCGTAATCAGTGCATATAACACATCATGCATGGGGGGGGGACACAATCAAATACATAGTATAATTTTGAAAAATACCGTAATATAGAATTTTGGTCATACCACCCAGCACTAGACGGGGCTCATATTTTCAGTGATCTAATGATATATCACAATCTAGAGCACAAAAGAGGAGCCCTGCAGAATAACCCAGCATCTGTCTTACGCTTTTGCTACGATGCAGTCAGTCAGAAACAAAAACAACCACCGAGATGTGCGAAGGCCATACGGTTATGTGGGTAAAAATGTGAGAGATGGAAATCAGACAACACACCGGCTGGCGCCGGAGTAAACATACGTACGTTCTGTCTCAGTAACCGAAGAGCTGGATGTGATGGTGCTTCCTGGGTATGCTGGGTACGCCCCCGTCATAGCCACCGAATGGCTGACCCAGGCTGCAGGGTCAATAGGTCGGATGGGCTCATCTGATGTAGGGAGTGGAATACCAGCCATGAACACGAGACACATCTCTCAAGTCACTTCTGAATACTACCAAATGTGTTTGTTCATTCAGAAAACAAACAAAAATGTCCCGATATATTCAGTGACGGTTGCAATATTCATGACACCTACAGTAATGATTTCCTCATGATTAGGGTTGACAGCATCCCTAGTACTTGGTATCAGGTCATTGATGCACTTTAAAAGACTCAATGAACATTTGATACATTATTTCAAATGTTTGTAGGGTACTAGAGTGATAAATTAAACATTCAGCATGATTCCTTCATATAAAAGGAACAGAAATACAACACACTGCTCAGAAGACAACCGCACTGGCAAGTGTGAGATTGATCTGGGTCTGGACAAAATGTTCCAACAATCATGTGATTGACAGCGTGCTACAGAGGTGAATTTAATGGTGCTAATGGTAGAATCTGATAAAACAAAAACACCTTGGCTGTAGGACCACCTGAAAGTAATTCATTCTATGCCAATTTGAGTGCATGCTGATACAACACCTATTTTTGGATCTTTTAAAAAGAATTAACTTGTTGTTCTACAAGACCAATTTGCTCTAGAATAAACTATCCACTCATCTAGTACAAGGCTCTTTTTAGAAGTAAAAAAAATGTACAAACAAAATCAATAAATTATTGGCACTGGATAAATAAAACCTCAACAACAAGAAAGCTCATGATCTGATGTGGATGTGGTCTGCTCCTGAGCTTGAAGCCACTCACTGCGTGGAAGTGTGAAATAGCCCTGAGGCGAGGGGTCCCAGCATTTAGCCACGGTCAGGGTGATGGGGCTGAAACACGTGAGACACATTGTAAGCGACATTCCAGACATCCGTATTTTTCCTCTGTGGGCACCAATCCACTGCCACTCACCCTGGTTTGTGCACGATGTCCCGTAGTACTCTGACTGCATCATCGTTGCTCATGTTCTCAAAATTAATATCGTTCACCTGTGAATAAAGGGCAACATATGCCACTTTATATGTAACGAGTACAGACTAGTAAACATTTCACTACCCAGAATATTTGATCACCAATACACAGAATTAGCTATTCGATCTAGAAAAAAAGATTACAGCAGTAATTTGATTCCAGATCCATTATTTGGCTATAAATGCAATTCAAAGGATCATAAATCCTGTTCCTAAGAGATAAGTGAATAATCAACAGGACTCATCTAATCTGACTCTACCTCTGTATATACGACTGAAATTCAAGTTATACTTTGTAATGTAATGCTATGCTGTGCTATATAATGAGCAAATAAGGGCTCAGTTAGTGGTGGGGGATTTTGGGCAGTTCACACTTGGAGTCACTCCCAAACCTGTTCTACCAATACTTAATTAATGTCTCTGTCTCTCTCTCACACACACTCACCTGCAGCAGCATGTCCCCAGGTTCAATGCGCCCGTCTGCAGCCACTGCCCCTCCCTTCATGATGGAGCCGATGTAGATACCCCCATCCCCACGCTCATTGCTCTGACCCACAATACTGATGCCCAGGAAATTATACTTCTCTATTGGACAGACACAGGCACACAAGGCAGACACAGAAAGTCAAGGATCTCGAAGGAAACTTTTTGTAATACAAAGACAACGCTGAAGAGTAAAGACAGCAGGATCCACAGGAACCACATTTGTGAAGAAGGAAATTCTATGACTGAAACTAACTCACCCATGTTTAGTGTGACTGTGATGATGTTTAGTGACATAGTGGAGTCTGTCACACTACTGAAAGATGACGCCTGCAAGAGAGTAACAAAAAAAATATAAACACACACACACACAGAGAGAGAGAGAGAGAGAGAGAGAAAAGCTCAATCGTTCTTGGAAAAGGTGTGCTGTACCCTCTCCAGCCTTGGCGGGCGCTGTTTCCTACGTCTACGATGTCGCTTCAGCAATCTAGAAGCAGTGCTCTGTTCGGTGGAACTACTGAACCTGCACAAAACATTAAACTCGGCATCAGACACATACATTAACCATGTCAGAACTTTACGCAGCCATATTTTAATAGTACGGATGTAATTTATCGTTTATTTTTGGCATCACTTTTACAGAATGTAAGGATTGCATGTTTTCGGTGAACATGGCACTTTCACACGCTCACCTTTCTGTGTGGGTAGAGCGCTATGTGGTCTAATTCTAACCTGCTCATGGTATCGTCGTCATCCGAGTCGCAGAAGCTGGTGGTGTCAAGGTCACTGCTCAGCACTGTGGTGGCACTCTCATAACCAGCCATGTGCCTCTCCATGCGGGTCTGGCCATTCATACGAGACCCTAGAGAGAAACAGGGAGGTGTCCACTCCTCTGAAATAGGTGTATCCCGGTGCACCCCGGTGTGTCCGAGTGTCGTGGTGTAACGTTCTTACCATGGGGCTCAATGCTTTCCCGATGGCGAGGCCTCTCTCTTCGGAAAGACACCACAGACTCGGTCTCCGTCTGCTCGTCCAACGTCTCCACACTGCCAACAGCGTTGGGACTACAGCGCCGGAGAGACGAGCACAAACATGAAGATTTTCATTCCTTTGTTTCATTGCAGAGAATCTGTGCAAGCTTGGACACCACATCATCTGCACGATGATGGAAGCTTTTCCTGAATCTGTATCTCATCAGAAATACATAGCTCTGCATTTCTTCAGCAAGTTTGAGCGATTCAAGCTTCTGGTTTCTATGAAGGAGGGAGATGATTTAAGACAGCAATGCTACTGCCACAAACTTGAGCAAGGCACACCTCCAGCGTTAAACCCGAGGCAGCGTTTCACAGCGTCTTTAAGCATGTGCGCCTCCTGTACACAGAAACATCTGATTTCAGTCTGTGTCAAAGAAGCAGCTCTAGTGGGTCAAATCATGAGCAGCGGCTGGAACGAACGTGCATAAACACCGCAGCCTCGCGCACTCACCGATCGCCAGCGTTCAACAACAGTGTTTTCAAGAACCCAGTTTAAGCACTACGAACAGAAAAGGTTCCAGGGGAGAATGAAAGAAGGCGTACTGGAACGAGGGTGGTCTGGAGTCACCAATGCCCCCGGTCCTCTCCGCCGGAGGGGGAGGCAGTGGGGGAGGTGGAGGGGAGGGCTGAGCCAGGACCTCCACAGGAGGAGGTGCAGGTTCTGCGGCAGGAACATCTGAGGACACCAGCTAGAAAACAGGGAGAAACAGGATGAATAAAAACAAACTAACAAAAGAAAGAAAGAAACTACACAAGTGCTTACAAAAAGTCACAAAGTAAAAACACTGCTTTAATTACAGCTGTCATGAATTTTGCTGCCTCTCACTGGGTTGCAGGAGATTTAAATCTCACTGGCTGTAGGAGATTAAACTGGTAGTAAGCGTGCAGCTGTTAAATGAGTCTTATGCAGATGTTTTCTGGTCTTATCTCCTTATTGTTGTCTTCCTAGACAAGTCTTGGTCGGAAATAGGGTTGCAACGGTATGAGATTTTCACGGTATGATAACCGTCTCAGAAAATACCGCGGTATCACGGTTATCACGGTATCACAGTTAGTTTGTATATTATTAAAAGATACACTGACCCTTAAAGAAATTACAAGTTTTTTTTTGTTCAATTAACTATTTATTGTAGAAACCTGCAACTATTGTATACAAAATGTCTCATTTAAAAAAAAAAAAGCTGTAAACTTGTTTATATAAATACTGCAAAATTAGAGAAACCTAAATCATGGATTTCAGTACAATTATTTAAGTTTAAATTATTTAATATCTGATAAACTCAGCCTGGGTCAGTGTCTGATCAACAACTGTTGTAAACGTCCGTTGTACTGCCACCAGATACTGCAGAAAGAGAGGATTTATTTCTGACATAATCACAATAGAGATTTCTATTTTAAGGCTTTCACACCGAGTCTGGTTTTAACATGTGAAAAACAGGCACGTTAGAATTTGAAAATGAACGCATGTAAATTAATGGCGTCTTTCACATCCAGTGAAAGCAAGGACCATAAAAAGCTAGGTTTATTCTTTTCACTAGTGACCGTAGCGCGCGACTCCGCACAGTTCTCTCGTATCACGTTAACAAATACGAGCCTCTTGTAATTCCAGGACGAAACATGAGAGAATGTGAAGACGTTAAGATTGGGCGTTTTGAAAATAAACAACCATTAAATAATGTGATAAAAAGCTAATTATTTCGAGTATATGTATAAATATTTAACTTTATTAAGTTTAACGTGCTGGGAAATATTGAAATGGACCTTTAAAGTGACGTACAAGTGATTTAATTCCACCTTGTAAAGGTGTATGAACCCTGCAAACATGACTTTGTTCATTGCGCTGAGGCGCGGCGCGCGCAGTTACAAAATTCGAGAGGTGCACGACCTCGCTAATCGACAGCGCGTGAGACCCTCGCGCACGGGCGGAGCCACCGCGATTACGTCATTTTCGCCGCTGACATTAGTTTAGCTTTTTTGTTTTTGTTAAAAAATTTGTTAAGTCTGATACACTTTCTGCCATTCTCACCGCTGTGTGCTGAGTAGCTGAACCGGAGCGGAGTTGCGCATGCACGGGTCAGTTTCTCCGCTGGCTTGCTTTTTACCGGTAATAAGCAAATGCACACGGTATGATAACCGTGCATTTTAATACCGTGGTATACCGTGAAACCGGTTACCGCTGCAACCCTAGTCGGAAATCAAATGTTAGCAAGTGATTTGCTTTCAAGTGATTTATATGACTAATTTTTTCCTTTCAATTTCAACTCGTCACATTTACATGTTTAAATAAACTGCCAACACAGTACTGTTTGTCTAAAGGGCCCGATGGTTGAAAGGATTATATTCTGTTCAAACATCAAGGAACAGACCAGACACAGCCTGGGGATTGTGGAAAAATATCACAGTCGTCTGTCTGACTGTAACTCAAGTCTACACTTTCACGGAAGAGTGAAAACTAGAACACACTGTGCTCCAGGGAACAAATATCGAGTGTCGACAAATGTATTCACTTGCATTTAAAAGGACAAATAAATCAGTTTTTGTTGAACCCTACCAGTAAACATAAACTCCTATTCTTTTTTGCCTGAGGCAGTTAACACCAATTAACACTACCCACCTTCACTACAGCTACTGTAACAATGTACTCAAATCAGCGTTTACCTATGTGCTAATCTTACTAACCACACTCTTCCTAGGTGAGCCAGGTGAAAGATGTCCAGTGAATCAGCCCAGAGAGTCAGACTGAACAGGTGTATGGGAGAGAGGCACATGTAGCACATCTGTCCTTCTCCTCGTCCTGGCTATAATGGATGCTTGGCTATTGTGTGCTCTCCCTCCCGAGAGGTTTACCCAGCCCGATGCTGGTGTAGCGTTTCCATCCCAGCGGGACCAGTCTCATGCAGGCCTTTTGACTCAAGATCCCATATCTCACTGGACGCTTTTAGTTAAGGCTGGATAAAGGCTTTGTGCGAAAGGGTGACACGGACACTTAAAAGGTCTTAAATGATAGAAGACGACACTAAACAAATGTAGGTCAAATGGTGGGTCTGTTGACTCAACGATAAAAGTTTGCTAAGATAGATCGATGCAGCAAGGGCTCCGTTTTCTCGTGTCGAAATTTGGCGACATTTATAAACAATGCGCACTCATTATTCAAGAACTGAAAAGCAAGAAGAATAACAAGGAATGTATTAAAAAAATGACAGAAGAAAAGGAGACCAAGACATACCCAGGACACCACACGTCCATTGAAACAGGGCAGCTTGGCACCGTCGTCTGAAATCTCCTCCTTCACCACTCTGGAAAGACAGGTAATGACATCACGGGACACTGAGACTCAGCCTCCAGCAGGACCAACAGGACATACACCAGTTAACCATGAGCAGACTGAAACCCTCCACCACCACTCCAACAAGCAGAAAATAATAATAAAAAAATGGCTGGCGGGCAGGCTGGCCTAGAAACAGCCTGTTAAGATTATAATTTGCTGGACTGTAATGCGAGATGTAGGCAACAATGTTAACAGTGAGAAATATGGTTCTTTTTTTATCTAGCTAACTGCATGATCTGCTTTATCCAGTGTGGAAACAAAATATATTTTTACTTCAGGACTTGCATACATTATCAAAAATACTTTGGTTTGCATCTTCTCTCAAACATTCCGCCACAAAGCTGCATTAATTAGGGAAATGACAAAACCAGGAATGAAGCAAGTTATCTACTTCAGTTAGAGGCAGTTCCAACTGATTACCAAAGAACTGGGAACTGGGATTCCTGACATTCATATGTACGCGAATGCTACAAAAACCTTGACATGGACATACTTCATTATGGGATTTGTTGGTGAAATTAAAGTAACAAGTTCTCCAGTGGATATTCTGATTATATGTGGAAAGGTGTGTACAAATTGTAATTAGAAAACCAAGTTAGCTACGCCCACTTTGTAGCTAGCCAGCAAAAACTACCACTCAGCAGCACAATACATTTGTGAAGGTAAAATAACCTGCCCTCTGATTTTTACTGCCAAAAATCTACAAACAATATTTGTGTACCACCCCCCCAAAAAATTTGCATCAAGAATCAAACTGCTTTGTAGTCCCCACATTCACCAGCTCCATAATGCAGGTCATGGAGGCAGCCATTTTTAAAACCGATTTAGTATCTGAAACCTCCAGGCCACTAGGTGTCAGCATAATGGTTACTTCATATGTCACTGAAAAAATAAAATTACTGATCTTTTACTCTGACATAAAATATACATTCTTGTGGTTATTATTACCTTTAATGCTTTGCTGTTCCAAGAATAACTTTCTCATATTCAAATTTATCTGGCACAGTCTAACTTTGTTTTGTCTTGACCAGCCAATGCTGTCTTCTCTTTAGATTTTGTCATTGAAATGATGGCTCCAAAGTCTTGCTAAATTAATTTGTACAGTAATCTGCAGAACAGCTCTTTCCCATTTTAGATTTGATGTGTTGTCTCACCATACAATACTAACGTTGCAACTCATTCAGTCCTTCTGACACTCAAGGGATGCAACTGCAGTGACTCCTACCAAATCCAAGTGACTCCCTCTACACGAGAGTCTGTTAGCAGTGACTATTTGCTTAAAGAGAGATAAACTAGAGATGCAGAGGAATTTAAATTCACCATTCATTGTTAGTTGTGCATATAACCATCATAGCTTTGTAAGTGTCAACTGCAGAGCACAATATAACTATCAGCTGCACAGCACCAACATGGGGCTGTTTTGGAATGCCAGACAGCATATTAATTCACAAGACAGCAGGCCTCTAGGAACCCATGCGTTTTTCTCAGCAGTTTAATACAGAAGACCATTCAAATGTTTCCTTCAGGTATTTCCAAGCATCTCGGATGACACAGTCTACTGTTCACACTTGCGTAAAAAAAAGGCTGTGCAGTAGATGAGGTCAACCAGCCTGGTGGTCACAACAACCAAACAAGACCAAAACTTCACATCTTTCTGTATAACAACTTTGAAAACTGTAACGTCTCTCTCTCTCTAAAAAACAAAAAAGCAAACAGACATTCTAGTGTGAAAGAGAGCGCGGTGGACGTCGGCCGAGTCTCGCACCACGTTTCTCTCTGTGTGCTATGGCCGAATTGACTGACTAATGATCCTACACCAATGAACTGGACACAACCAGACACTATTTCACACAGCATTTGAAAATGCCTCGAACGTCCAACATTGCCATACCTACGAAGTGCTTGCTGAAAAAGGCTAATCGCACTCACAAACCCGCTAATGACCATCACTGGGAGCTGAGAAACGACCCCTGAAAGCTTGGGCAAACAGAGAGAAACGCTTGGAGGGGAGACTACTGCAAAAACACACGTCCATGCAGTTTCATTTCTTTTTAACAGTCTACAATATACAGATACATAATAAATACAAATAACACACCGTCAGATTCCTCCTCTATAAGATCAGCACTTTCAGTCAAAACCCCAGTGATCGCAGGACTCTGTAAATCTAGGTTGGGTGATTACAGCATACTGTGACTTAAAAACAGGCAAGATGTGAAAAAAGATCTCTCTTAACAAAGAAAGTGAAGTGAATGGGGGAGAGGAAATCGGATAGAGAACAGAATCGCTTACACCGTGTGCCGATTCTGCTCAAGTCCAAGGCTACATGAGGGTGCTACATTAAGAACGAGACTAGATGTGAGTGTTAACACTCAGTGACCAAACTCCATGTATGCACACTATCTGTAAAACACTCTCTGGCCTTCTCTCATGTTGATTCTGCCCAGACACCCAGCAAATGGCCTCTTTCCAACCCCTCTACCCCCCCCCCCCCCCCCCCATCCCAACCATTCGCTGCTACCACACACAGACAGGCTGACAGCTGGCTCCACCACAGCAAATCAAAACAGCAGCATCAGAGACAACTTACTTCCCCGTCCCCTCCACCACCATATCACCTTACAACCCGCCTATGCATTTCTGCACTTTAACAATAACACACACACACATAGTTCTCCATATTCAGTACCCCATACACATCCACTAGAGATCATGATCAACATGATCATTTTAAATGCATTAATGTATTATTTATAGTCTACATTTATATTAAGGCGGTGGTTTTTTTCATTAAAAGGTACATGTTTAATACAACATTTGTTGTTCAAGGGGCATTTCTCATAACAAATAATATTAAGGCTAACCGTTTTAGTGACACTGGAATAAAAAAGTCAACGTATACAAAATTTTAATTTCTAACTATTTACCGTACAATTTTAATAGGAATCTGGATGAAGTCACATTGTCTGGTCTTCCTGTACAAGACTGGCCCACATTCAGCGTGTGAGATAATGGACGAGGCCCGGAATAAAAGACCAAGCAGGCAGGGACGCTGAGAAACTCCGGGCATGTAGCCAAAAGAGAAAGGAAAGGAGTATTCACAAACTGACGGAGATGAGAGGAACCGAGATGAGTAGACGGGCAAACTAGAGCTTTTCGAATGAAAAAAAAAAACGTATTTATGCGGCATCAATGCGATTAAGTGAATTACTGTCCATTCTCCAATGCGTGTTCACGATTCATATTTTAGACTCGGTCCCTCCATCCATCTTATCGCGACAGACATCATATCTCATAAGTTGCATACTTTGGTGCGTCTGACATTTAACTGCGATAAAAAAGGAAAAATCTGGATTTTAACGCCATTCTATCTATCCGCTACCTATACAAGTCGATCACAGCTCAATTGCACTGTTTAAAAAAAATCCAGTTACCCATTTTTCCTAACAAGCGGTCTCAAATATCCTGAAACGTCGCTACCTTCAAACAATGCTGCGCAAACCTCGGTGGTTGACCCGTTAAAACTGTCAACATTTCCTCCGCACGGAGTCACACAACATTCATCTGTCCTACCAAACAGCAATAATAAAAAGCAAACTTTGCATTTTTCAGTGCACTTCGTGGTCATTTCGTACGTTAGTGGCGGTCGCCCGCATCATTTGCATTGCAGCCTGGCCGGGACCCACTCACCCGAAGTCCTGGTCCATAGACTTGAAGAAGAACTTGTAGTTCGGCTTGTTCAGGACCTGCTTGAAATCCAGCAAAGTGATTTTCTCAGCCGGTATAGGAATCTTCACCAAATACGGCGTTTCCTCTTCGTCAATGTGATAAATTATTTTAGTTTCCGCCATTCTTCCAACTACTTTTTTTTCCCCCCTTGTTCCACAGATATGGAAGAGGGAGCTAACTCGCTAACGTTAGCTAGCTAGCTAACAAGAGGGGGGTCGAGTCGCAGGATACCAAGCAGATGTCCTTTGGCAAACGTTTCAACGAGTAAAAAAAGGTCCTAAAATTCCAGCAACCTCGTTTGTAAATCTTTCAATCCCACACATAGAGGGTTTCCTCGGTTAACTTTGTCGAATGGGTTAAAAATAAAAAAAAAGAACCCGCCTACACTCACTCGGCCAGCTCCGGCCAGCTACCCTGCAACAACTTTTCTCCAACAACAACACAGGGGGATTTCAAAACTTTTCTCCAGTGAAGGCCAACGCGGCGCGTGACGTAAAGCGAGGCACCCCCATGCGCGCGCTCCTCCACGCGCCCCCATGCGCGCGCTCTAGAACACCCCCCCCCCCCCCCCCCCCCCCGTCCCACTTCCCCCATCTCGGAACGCTCCACGTGAAGAGGGGGTTAAACGTGATTAAATTACATTCCAAGAGATGATGCCATGTTCACCACTCCATCTCTTTCTGTTCAGTGCGTTTCTCTCGGTAATATGGTTTTTTTACAAGTTTACCTTTGAGTTGTTGCAAACTCAAACTTTTTACAAATACCTTTGAGTTGTTTTGTTGTAATTGTAAGAGTGTTTTGGAAACACAACACAGACACAGAAATCCTTGAGTGGTCACGTGTGGAATGTTCCTTTCTGTCTTTAGTATACTCAGAACGAGATTTAAGCTGATTTCAGCGTTTAAAGAATCTGGCAAATACCTTAAGCCTCCAACCATGTCCAAGGTTATTGGTAAAGGAAAGTAATTTGCATACGCTATATGTAATTCGGTTTCTACATAAAATGGCCGCGGCAATTCCTTGCCTTGCAGGTCTTAATTGCTTGAAAATAATGTACCAATAATAATGTAAAACGTAATTATTTATTTGTCAGTTATTATCTTATAGAAGTGGTTTCTGCAAAGGTACCACAAAAATAGACAAATTATAAACTAAATACTTCTGGAATTTAGCGTATACTATTTTATTCACTATCAAGTAACGGGGGTCACGCAATACTCCAATATGTTATTCAGTTTGTTGATAAGGTAATAAGTCTATCTCTGATGAAGCTCCTTCGCTTGGTGGGAAAAGGCTGTTTTTTAAACTGCATGATGTAATGTTAATCTAACAGTCCTGTTGAAAAGCCCAACGAGTGTTCTTTTCTCTCCGTCCAGGAGGACTACCCTGGACAGCTTGTGCTGTCGTCCGATGGGATACACCGTATTTCCTCATCAGCTCGTTTTTATACTGCTCAGGAGTCAATCTGCACTGTCGGAACTATACTGGACTGTGCAATGCAATGCAAGTGTAGTTAAAATAAAATACAATTAATCAATCATATTGTATAGTATAGTATAGCATAGCATATACCCGAGTGACAATTCTTTTAACAACCACTAGAGGGACACCCTGCAAAGCATATTTGAGTCAATACTCACATTTAAACTGCTCTTAGGGGCATGTTTTAGGATATGTAGCAAAATACCAGCCATTGAGTTTTCAAGACACGTTATTGTAATTTTAGCAAAGTTAGACAAGACTTTCATTCCAGTCGTTGAAATCCAGAGTCTTAATAAGTTAATGTAACAACTCATGAATAATAAGAAGAAGAATAAATAAAATTTAAATTCCAGGGTCAAACAGCATTTTGTTATAACCGTGATGGACACAGTGTGGGCCAGAGTTGTTAGGGTGGACCACACACTTGTGGTTCTGCCAAAAGTAAACTCACCAAGATTCTGTCATCTGTTCATCTAGTTAATGAGCTTCTTTGTGGCAGATTTGGTTAAAAAACTACATGGAGTGTTTCGTAATTCACAGCCTGAAACCATTGGCAGTTTTTTTCATGAATATGCAGGAACATTTTGGACTGTTACAGAAAAATTGCTTTCCACTGTTGACTGTAGCTTATCTGTATTTGAGAATGACATTAAGTGTTTTTGACCATTCTAATGATTTACTCTTAACTCTTGTATTATTGCTCCTATTCCCAAGTGCAGTGTTTACATCCACAAATCCATCTCCTTCTTTGCCAAGTTTCTTCAATACACGGTTGCTTTGCGTTTCCATTATCGTTCATATTATGATAAACGAGTGCTGAGATTGCTGAATGTGTAGTATGTGTTTGCTAGCTGATAATTGAATGTTTTTTTCCATTATTAATTTTCACAGACCCCTGATACGTGTTTTTTCAATATAATAGATTCTTAGTTCTTGGTATAATTTCTAAAGAGAAAAAAAACTTAAAAGGAACAGTATTGTAACAAATGTACGCTGGTTATTTATATTCTGGTTTATATAGATAGATCAATTTGATAGATATAATCAGCATACATTCATAGAGAGTTAATTAATTTGATATCCCTTAATGAAATGTTTTGAAAATGTATGTATTATATATATATATATATATATATATATATATATATATATATATATATATATAATAATTAGACATAATTAATCATGACTGGAAGATACAGAACAGAACTTATGTGGCATAGTTTGACCTTAACATAGTAAATGTGCCTTTGGTGGATATTTAGCATTCATTAAAATTAAAATTGCTTAAACTGCTTAAAATTGCAGGTGCTAAAAGTTTATAATCACATTAATCAATAAACACGATAAAAAATAAATGAATAAACACAACAGGTCACGTACCTGGAAGATCACCAGTTTTTCTTCAGAATGCAGATAGGTTAAGATTACAAAGCAGCCATGTTGTTTAACTTTGACATGCTTTTCTGAGAATGTACTTCTTCAGAATATGGACTGCTGAGATAAGCAGTTTGCAGTGACATTTAGTGAGAAACAGTGTGCAGATTCCAAAAATAAAAAAATAATTAATAGAAAAGGTATAGACAAATTAAACAATGAGCAATTTGAAGATCTTGAGTTTAAACTAACATTTTTCTTTTCAGATCCTACACATTATATGGATTTTTATGTCATGTGGCTCAGAAATCAGTGCTACAGCAACAGCAAGTTTGTGCATACTGCATGTTTCACAGAGGGAGTTCTAACAGCACATAATTTACCCTTTCAGTCTTATTTAGTGAAAGAAATTTGGTCCAAAAACCACACCTAACACACAGGCCAAAACAAAAAACATCCAGAATATGACAACCAACATCTGTACACACATCAGACTCTTTCTGTGTCTCCTCATGACTTCAACCCTCCCCTCTATGGGTTCAGGTGAGCTGGAGTTCTCCCCCATCTGCTCCACCCGAAGACTGACAGTGGGTAAGATGATGAACCGGGCATCCCGGGACTCCAGAGACAGGATCACCCTCTGGGTCACAGTAGCTAGCCGAGTGGATACCGACACGGGAAGCTGAAAAGTTAGAGGTGGGAGCTTGGCCAGGATCCGAGAGTTACAGGGGAGGGAGTGTGCATCGCCACCCTCTAGCGGGGTGGAATGGCGGCACAAGGGGCAGGAGATAGAGGGAGGGCTGTCCGGGTCGGGTGAGTGGAACGGGGACAGCTGGATGTTACGAAGGCATTCTGTGCAGAAGACATGGAGGCATTCCAGCATGCGTGGGAGCCTGAGGTCCTGGTCGTATTCCTGGTAACACACAGGGCATTCCACCTCAGGGGTGTCCCCACTGGTGGACACGGTGTCCAGGACAGTTGTGGTCCTGAAGGACATGGAGGTTGACTGTAGATGTGACAGCCAAGATGTATAATAGGAACAGCTGAAGTAGATCCTCTACATCAGACAGACCTGTAGAGAAGAGTATAATCAATATAGCAGCATCTCTGTGTTGTGTTTGTTAATTAAAAATTACTACCACACTAAAATTACTGAAACACTGCAGGTCAGTAATGCGTGAGTCACCATTATCAACACGATCTTGTTACTGGCAGACAGGAAACTGTATTAAAATGTAACGTGAATCTTTTCAGTGGAAATGCATCAAGAACGAAAAAGCCAGCATGTTTGCACAAGTTCATTATTTTGGTTATATCCTCTGCTGGCTGAAAAAAAATTCCAGGTGAATTCCAGGTGACTTTCATAACCACATACTATTCCTTCCCTGCAAATGAAAATAATGTAGGTCTTAAAATACTTTCATTTCCCTTTAATCTGTAAGGAAATTTATCTGACAAAATACAACGTGTGTATGTGTAGATAGATTTATAGGTGTGTAGGGATAGATTTATAGGGGCAGTAATAGAACCATCTAGAAATTCAAAGCATGTTGTATCACATTAAACACTAGTTTAGGCAGAGATGAACATCAAAATGACTACATTCAATGGTCTTAAGTAAACAAACTGCCCTCTACAGATTACATTCCCTAGAGTACTGTTAGTTGCTGCATGTCTATGTCATATGTTTCTTTTTTCAATCCCAGACCTGACTAGTAATCCCAGATGTCTATTCATGTTGCCAGAGCAACCATCACTCACACCCAAGAGCTACTCCCTACAGTACTGGGCTCAGATGATGGTTGATGTATCAGTAATTTATGCAGTCTGAGCCTTACGTTAGTCAATTTATCAGGTGTGTATTTAGACTGAATAGTTACATGATTACTGACAGCATCTCATCATGTCTACATCCTCAACATGGATTACAAGTCTGTCACCCCATAAAAAAAAACAAACCCGGCAGCAGTGTCTGAATGTACACAACACTAATTAATAGTATTAGTATTAAATTTTTTATGTCTATACAATCAACTTTTAAGAAGCAAGTCATACAGATAAAGGTGTTCGAGAAGATCTAAATCTTCTATTTCACCACGGCTACGAGTAAAGATGGCAGGACTGTATTGGGGTATATTAAAAAATTTGGTATAATTGCATTAGCTAACAAGAGGCATGTTTGAGTGCACAGACCATGTGGCGCATTTTAGAGTGTGCGAGAGAAATAACAGCCACTTACCTGCGTGAAACCTTCTGCTTCTAGTGTCGGAGGAAAGTCCTCCGAGTCCTGTCCTTGTAGAAATCCATTTTTACATGTAGTTAAAAAAGCATGCACGTCTTACCAATGACACCTTTGTCAAATTTCACGGTTTTCTGCATATATATACATTATATTGAAATATTTTTATTCTTTCATTCTCTCGCTCCCTCTCCCTTGATCCCATGTCTTGTGTTGTACTAAGGGGTTTGAGCTGGTTTCCCTGACATTTATTACCTAGAGATAGTTTGGTTTCTAGGAGAGGGAACAGTGTGAGATGCTTTTATGTCATAGCACCTCCATCTTCATCGTCTTTAAATATACGTTACCTCATCTTTTCATGTTTGATATATTTACACATACACACACACAAATATATACATACATACATATATATACACACACACACCATTTTACAACTTTTTTGTATAGTGTTGCAGCAAAATATAAAGAGCTAAAAGGGACATTTTGTTGTTTTTCCTAATCATAATTCATTCATCAGCATGTAATTGCATGGTTTCCTTCCAAAGGTTATCCGAGTCATAAACAGCATCGGTGGACGTTGCCCCTTTGACTCAGGGTCACGGAAGCATTTTTCTTACAGTTTCTGCATTTCCCTTTGACTTGTTTCGAGTGCGAGACACTTGCCAAACACAACAGCTCCTCCCTCAAGTTACCAAGTCAAAACAAGAATTCCCGAACACGAGTCTTTACAACGACAAGGTGTTGCTTGTAAACTGGATACTGCTGATTTGATTTTTTCTTACCTTTTAAAGATAAAGTTATCGTGTGGATAGTAAACAATCACCCTACATAAGTGTAACATTTGGATATGTTAAAAGTTATACCGACTCAAAGGCGTAAAAATTGTCAAAATTATGCTAACCTCAATCATTTTAACATTTGTTATTAATCTAGTCTGCGTTCTAGGGTGCAAGGTAATTAACACATTTATTTCATATCAACACACGTTTGCGGTTACAGTTCCCGAAGAATGAAGTCATAACATGTTTCAGATACAGAGACTGTAGAGCCACAGTGATCGTGGAAGCCCAGCCGGTTAGATCCAGAAGTGTGCGTCATACACACACACCCATATGCGTGGGAGTCAGAAAGGGGAACTCCGTATGGGATATGAATAGACTACATTGTTTTTAAATTGTGTTAAACTTATGAATCATATCTGGAATAGTAGGATTTACAGTAAATCGTGACAGGTATCAGAGAGATAACATTTTGTTTGGTTTATAGTTGGGGTCTATGAACCAACTCGCATGTCGGTGGTCTCGATTCTATTCACTAAAAACAAAGGCTGACGTGTTAGTGAGCCAATAAACTTTTACAGTGCCATTCATTAGGCTGCAACAAAGTCACCGCCTTGGGTTTATTTGTTTGTGGGTTAATTAACTACGAAAAAGGGGTTGACTATAAAATTTTGACGTTTGATTATACCAAATATTTTGACGTGGACTTGTTGGAAAACATGTTAGACAAGGTGGTGTATTAGAGGGACGTCAACGTAGATTTATATTAAACGTACGTCCAGCCCTAAATCATATCAAAATTAAAATGGCTGTCCCACTTTAAAAACGTAAAATGTGTTGAATCTCCTCACGTAGCCCTGGGCTACAAATGTGAGTCATCATGTGATGAGAGTGTGTTTATAACCCTAGTTTCGTCGTGAGGGACTACCTTCTACGTAGCACGTCCGCTTTTTAACACAGCCTATAAAACAATCCCGAGCTGTAGCCGGTGTTCAGATTCTTTTTGAGTGTCTAACGCGGCTGTACAGTATGTTGTCAGAGCTGGAGTGTGGGATATGTTACCAACTTTACAACGCGGGACGGCGGTGTCCCCGGCAGCTGAGGTGTCAACACAGCTTTTGCGAGAAGTGTCTCCTGACGCAGGCGCAGTCCGCCGCGCACCGCACGGAGGACCCCGAAACAGAAGCCCGGGTGGTCTGTGCGTTTTGTCGACACACCACTCCTCTGACAGAGGACAGGCTGAGGGATAATTTCCCGGTAAACGAAGGGATTCTGGAGCGGATTTTGTCAGTAGGAGGCCTGGAGGAAAAATCTTGTGACGACGAGGAAGACGAAGAGAAGAAGAGCGAGACATCTGGCCGGGGTGAAGGCGATGGACTACCGAGGTCCAGGACAGGACGGCTGTGGAAGTCCATGAAGCGACTCTGCACTAAAATTACAGGACGGAGTCGGACAAGTGAGTGTTTCCTATGAATGATCTGGTTTTCCTATAAGATTTAACACAATCCATGTTGCATGTTTGTAGCCCAACCAATTGTTAAAATAATGGAATAATCTAAAATTAAATCGGAAATGCTCACTGTGCGTGTTTCCTTTAGGTTGTATTACTCATGCGGAAATGCGGGATCTGGCACTCATGTCTTGCTACATGATGTAGCCCAAACGAGGGGACGAACCACGAAATTGCCTACGACGTTGAAGTTTGGATTGGCTCCTTTGCTGAAATGCATCACGTCAACGAACTAAACATGATCCCATTTATGGAGTTTCATAACGGATTACTCGCACTAAATGTAACTGAACATCCAAGCCATGCCAGTACGTGCGAGAAGATAGACCAGTTGACCACAAGCAGACGTACGTAAAGTGACTGTCAAAGTACCACAGAGTTAAAATTTACTAGCCTATTAAAACGTGCTTTTCTGTTGGACGGTCCCAATTCCACATTTTCACAATACGGAAAATGCATTTAGAAAAGTACCACCAATGTTATTTAAGCTTTAAAGTAAAAATGCTACTCTGACGTATTACAATTTCAGAAGTGTACTGTAATTTGAAACGTGAATGTTTATATTGCGGTTTTTTTTTACAATTATTTATTTACTTTTACTTTTTTTAACTATACATGTTAACTTTTTGTAACATTTTGTACTTAACAGCACTTTAACAGCATTAAAGTGTTTTTTTTATAAAACCAAAAGAATGAGATGTGTTTCAGCCTATTAGGTTAAGCAGTTTAATGCATTTGATTTAGTTTTAATAACATTTTAAATCAAACAAGGGTTTCCTTAACCATAAGGTGTGGGGTTGTGCATATCCTCACATATGAACTGAAAACGTGTTAGAAGGTATAGGTCTACTGAATTGGTTTGCACTTACCTATAAAGTTAAAAACGTTTTTATGTTTAGGATTTTATTGTACACTTGCCTTAAATTGCAACAAATAATAACTGATTAATGTCAAAATCCCAAAAAAGTTCCCTAGCCTGTGCAGAGCTGCTACCTCACAGAATTAGATCCCTGATCTGACACATCTTATCCAGATAATAGAGTCTGTGCTGATTTATACCCAGGCATGATGGTTAAGGATTGGAATTAAGACTCTCTTGGGCAGCAGATCTCCTAAAGCCTGGTTGGATTAAACCATAAAGACCAATTAAGCAGGGGTTGGAGACAATTGGCAACACATCCAGATAGATTAGTGTAATGAATGTCAATGGAAATGTGAGATAATTAGGCTACAGCGGGTAACAGAGTTCCTGAAAGCAGTCTCTTTGCTTTTCAATCCAGTTTGCCAGTCAGTTTGACCTGTGCCTGTTTGTCTCCTGGATTGATTTGCATTTCTTCAGTTACAATGTCTTTTGGACGTTGTTATAGGCAAGTTTTTGTTTTCCTGTGTTAAAAATGAAAGACATATGTCTTTAGATATGAGTTAATAATGGGCTTTGGTGTTTTGACTTCATTATGTCACAGGCTGGCTTTGGTTTATTTGGCTCTTCTTGTAGCAAAATATTTTGCTGAACCACCATCTGTAGGTAAGCTTTTTTGCATCTGCTCTAAAAAAAAACAATCTTGTGTAGAGAGTTATTAATGTATATTTTTTATGAAGATTTCATGATGTTTACAAAGAATAAGAACCTGTGTAAATGATCCGTTTTGGCTCAAAACACCTAAAGACAGGAAAGCTATGCCTAAGCATGTGTATTTGCAAGATCTAGTGACCTTATGATGCTGCTGTTTCATTTATATATAAATGATGATAAATTTATCTCTCTGTCTCAGTCAGAGGCTTAAAAGGCATCAGTGAAGAGAATAACCAAACGGGCCATCTAAACACCTTCGATAATCCAAACAGCGTTCATCCAAACCAAAACCATCTTGGGCCTGTTCTCTCTGAGATTAACTACTCTGAGAGCACTGTTGCAAAACCTTTGCCTACAAATGGCAACACTGTTCCTGTTTTGAACGAAAAATCCTTCAGTGGTGATATTACTTCAAATGGCTTTAATATTCTTCCAGATAGAGGTGAATTAAGTCCTGGAAACACTCACTCGGACTCAAGTGGTATGACAAACTTGGCAAGCAGTAATCAAAATAACTTTGTACATGCTAATTATAAACCCTATGCATTCAGACCAAGTCATGGTATGGATACAAGTAACTTAAACCCAGACCAGTACAAAGGGCATGTTACTGGTAGTGTTCCACTGCATTCTAACCATGCTGATAGTCCTCAACATGGTAGAAAGAGAACAGATTTATCTAAAAGTGTTATACAAATAAATGAGAAGACATCCATCAGAAGGTACGTCAGGCAAGGTTTCAAACATTCTCAGGATGTTCCCTCGTACGAGTTAAAGCAGACGATCCATTTGAAGCCCTTGCCTCAGCTTCCTGCTCAAAGAGCGCAAACATCATTTGTTCAAGAACCTTGGAAATTTTATGCAGATTTCATCTCGAAAGCCTCAAAAAACCAATCAGTCTCGTCTTGGCCTACTCAGGGAGGGCAAACGTCAACTAAAATGAATATAGCACTACAAAAAGGCCACCAAATGAGTTCCAAGTCTGCACTTTTTTTGAAGGTTATGAGTAACCATCCACCCAGGATTCACAATCGCTATGAGTCTGCCAATATGCACGCAAAGGAAGTTAGTGAACAGGTTAAAAGTAAAGCCATGCCACGGACAAATTGGCACAGACCGTTCACTACAGATTTGTCCTCCTGGAACTCTTCAGCAAACGGAAGAATGAAGTCAAGCCAGAATAAACCTATAATGGACACAATGGGCAAGACTATGTCTATCTCGCCAGGAATTAAACCACCATGGAACTATCTGGGTACTTCAAACAGCAATTCTGGTGAGGCAAAAATCTTTGGCAGTCATCCAAGTCTTTCAAGTTACTTAGAACAACATAATTTAAGGAAACCCCCAGAGAATATACCTAGCACCCAAACAACTGTACAGTGGATAGCCATAAAACCCCATCCTGCATCTAGAAGAACATGGGACGGTGTCCAAAGCAGAGCCCATTCTTTCTCCAACCATCATGGATTTTTTGCTGCAAGCCCAATGGCATCAAGAAATCGTAGCATTTACGGAAGCCAGCATCAACCAGATTATGGAAACTTAAAAAATACCCATGCAGTCAGGGAGTTCAAACCACTCCCTATGAGCATAATGCCTAATGAGATGCGAAATATCAAAGGAGAGGCAGAATCTAAACATGGTCGTCCACCAAGCAAAGTCTCACATCTCCAGATGGAGCCAGATTTTACTTCTCAAAGCTCCATGACATCTGATCACCATCATTATCACATTTCAAATTTAGTTTCTGGGGAATGGCAACCAACTGGAGAACCATTATCCGATAATGGAGATCTTGGGCCAGCTATCATCTCTTTGGAAGAAGACACCTCTGTTAAACAGACGGCTGATACTGGCCACCTTCAAAATAATCAAAACAATACAACTTTCCATCAAAAACCTTCACAAACATCACCTGATCTAACAGTCTTGGAATATAGAAAATCAAACACCAAGTTGAACATGGATTTCAGTGGATTGCAACATTACAAAGGGGAGTCAAGTAATCCAGTTATAAGCATCAATGAACCTGATCAAAGTATCACTGGACAAGTTTTTATTTTAAACCCCAGCCAGATTTTCAAAACCGTTGCCACTAATTCTGAGAAACCATTTGAACAAGACCTTATAACTGCCTCAGATGTCATGATTGATAGAATAGAAGTCCAGAATAAACATGATTTTAATGAGTCTGTTTTGATGTGGAACAAAACAAATTCCACACCAAACAGAGATGCTGACCAGACTCTGTATCATTCTCATAATTACAACCAATCCGAGTTTATTCAAAATCATAAAATTTCAGCAGAATACAACTCTGTTACAAGTGATGACGCAGCATACCAGAGTGAACCGGTTCAAACTTCTCCCTCCTTCAGTTCCACTTCTGAAAACCTGCTCACTGTTGATGGTGCCCACTTACCTGGTAGCAATATCGACTCTGATGATGAACCCACAACACACAATCTGGCCTCTTCTCACAGTTACAAGCCACAAATGGTCAATGACAATCAACGTGGCATTTCCTCTTCAGGGTTTGATTTAGCCAGTCTTGAGTCTGTCGTGCCTCAGAATGGGACTGGACACTTACAAATAGAAAACTCTGTCCCAAAGGAAGTGCAGTTTACATCACTGAAAAATAAAGGTCATATTGAGACACCAACAAGAACTCAAGTACAGAACAATGAATTGACTGACCCAATCCAACAACATGGAGGTCGTGACAATGCTACACAAAGTTCAAGGCCTACTAGCAGTGCTTTGGTTGGTAAACATATTGGAGTCTATCATCAGGACAACAGCTTGAAATCAGGTTCAAAGAATGGACAGACATCTACATACAGATCTCCTATAGTCCGCTTAAGTAAGTTTAAAATAAAAAATTCAGTTAATGAAACAATGAACCTCTCAATGGGTAACATAAGATATGAAAATTATTTGAAGTTAAATCAAAGTACTGAGATGCATAGTCAAAGACCACCAAAAGTTGAAGCAAACGTGAGCCATCATTTGTTTCCCTCTGCAAGCCCAAGTATATCAAGAAATCACAGCACTTACGGAAGACAAAAACAACCAGATTATACAAATTCAAAAAATGCCCATGCTGTCTGGGACTTAAAACTACTCCCTCTGAACCTAATGCCTAATGAGACACAAAACAGCAATGGAGAAGCAGGATCTACACAAGGTCAGCCACCAAGGGAAGTCCCACTTCAAGTGAGTACAGATCTTTCCTCTCAGAGCTCCCCAACATCTGACGGCCATCACTATCAAACTTCCAATGTTGTTTTTCTCAAGAAGTTTGAAGAGCCCAGGGAGTGGCATACAACTGGAAAAACACCATCTGTTAATAGTGAAATATGGCCAACAAACATATCATTAGTAGAAGATACCCTTGTTAAATGGATACATGATCACAGTAGCCACCCTCAAAACAATGTAAGTATCCCTGACAATTCCAGCATGAATAATCCTAAAGACTTTGATCAAAACAATATAACGTTGCACCAAACTCCTTCACAAATATCACATGATCTACCAGTCTGGGAATATAAAAAACCAGACACTAAGTTGAACATAGATTTAGGTGGCCTGCAACCTGACCAAAGGCAGTCAGAAATATCTAATGGCTGGGTAGCAAATAAGTCTATTTCACCTGAAATAATCACAATCCCTTCAACAAGCAATCCAGTTATAAGCATCAGTGAACATAATCATAGTATTATTGGAGAACTACTACTTATAAGCCCCAGCCAGATTTCCAAAACCGTTGCCACTGATTCTGAGAAACCATTTGAACAAGACCTTATTGGTGCCTCAGATGTCATGATGGATAGAATAGAAATCCAGAATAAACATGATTTTAATGAGTCTGTTTTGATGTGGAACAAAGCAAATTACACACCAAACAGAGATGCTGACCAGACTCTACATCATTCGCATAATTATAACCAATCTGAGTTTATTCAAAATCATCAAATTTCAGCAGAATACAACTTTGTTACAAGTGATGACGCAGCATACCAGAGTGAACCGCTTCAAACTTCTCCCTCCTTCAGTTCCACTTCTGAAAACCTGCTCACTGTTGATGGTGCCCACTTACCTGGTAGCAATATCTACTCTGATGATGAACCCACAACACAAAATCTGGCCTCTTCTCACAGTTACAAGCCACAAATGGTCAATGAAAATCAACGTGGCATTTCCTCTTCAGGGTTTGATTTAGCCAGTCTTGAGTCTGTCGTGCCTCAGAATGGGACTGGACACTTACAAATAGAAAACTCTGTCCCAAAGGAAGTGCAGTTTACATCACTGAAAAATAAAGGTCCTATTGAGTCACCAACAAGAACTCAAATTCAGAATAATGAATTTACTGACCCAATTCAACAATATGGAAGTGATGACAATGCTACACAAAGTTCAAGGCCTACTAGCAGTGTCGTGGGTGGTAAATATATTGGAGTCTATCATCAGGACAACAGGTTGAAGTCAGGCTCAAAGGATGGACAGACATCTACATACAGATCTCCTATAGTCCGCTTAAGTAAGTCTAAAATAAATTCAACGAATGAAATGACAAACCTCTCAAAGGAGAACATGGCATATCAAAAGAATTTGAAGTTAAATCAGAGTAGCGAGATGCTTGGTCAAACAGCATCGAACGTTGAATTGGACATGAGCTTTGTTAACTTGAATTTCACTGGCACAAATACGTCCGTTAACAGAAATCCCAATGATGATGATGATGATGCCAATTATCTCGGTTCTTCTCCAAGACAACTGAACTACATCAGTTTCAAAGCAATTCGATCTTCAGACGTTGGAGGGAGTGCCGCCTTCACTTTTCATAGTGACTAGCATGCTCAACCAAAGGACCTGGGCAAGTTTGAAGAGGCTCTCCAGGTCAAAATAAGTGCAAACTGCAAGATATTCAGTATCTCCTGCAGCTCGAGAAGACGTTGTCCAGCCAATCAAGTAATACCGAAGCTACTCATCATATGGGAGATAGTGGCAGACAAAATGTCATGAATTGTAAACCTTTTAAGCTTTCTCCTGTAAATTCTGTAAACCTCTGTAAACAATGCTCATTGAGCCATGCTTCATGCTTTAGACAGAACTTTATTTAAATATTCTTGTCCAGATTCATTAGTTCAGTTATGCAATAGGCAGGCAGTCATTTCTTAAACTGCTTGTGTTGGTGTATAAATATGGTCAGTGTGAGAATTCCAGTGAACTGTTCCATGAAGGTAAACTCCCAAGACAAGTTCATGTGTATAGCATATGAAATTCAATGAATTCTAGTCTATATTAGATGTTCAAAGAATTCTAGTTCTTACAGATATTGAATATAGAGCTAGATCTAATAGTAGTTCTAAGGTTATTACTAGTAACAGTAGTTTTAATACTACTACAAATTGGTAGTTCTAGTAATTTCATATGTTCTAGTATTACTAGTTCTGGTAATTTCTGTCCAACAGCTTTATTGTCTGATTAGTGATCCAAGTTAAATTGGTGAAGTAGGACAGCTGACACAATGACATTTTTCTCTCGACAATGTAAATGTGAAGTCCACTAATTGTACCTGAGTCAGTGTTTAATAAAACACTGAACACCAAGATTCTTTTTCTTCTTCTGTCTTGCACTATGAATATAACCTTTCAGGTAGGAAAAGTGTTCAATTTGAAAGTATCTGTTTTGTTTAGTCTTTATTTTATATAATATGAAATCAATAGGGTTAAGCGTACTGATTTATTTAACTGGATATTATAAAACAAGAAAAGGGTGAAGAAATGTATTTTCCTGTCTCATAATAAAAGCTGTTTTTTAGTAACTACAAGAAAAAGGAAATTGGGTTATTTTTTGCTGATGCAGATGTTCCATTTCTTTCAAACACAAAACAATAGAAAGTTACATTTCACTGCTCCAGTTTTCTCTTTTCTTTACAATTTTGCAACACCAGAACTAGACGTCTCTGGAAGTGGACGTCTTTCCAATAACTGGATAGGTTGAAGCAATGTGTTAGATAGCCACCAGATGGCGTATGCGTGCCATGTGAAAACTTGCTCTCAGAGTTCTTTGGGTTCATTTTGTTTTTCACCAGTACAGGACTGTTGTATAAAAGGTAACCCCCAAACCCTCTACATACTGTATTTTCACAATCTTAAATTAATGAAGGTGGATACTTCTGTGCACTCTTATATGCACTCTTCTTTATATTAATACTCTGAATATCTTAAGGCTTTCTCAACATCAGTTGTTTGTTAATAACTGCCATTTCTGATAGATCATTAAGAATTGATAACATATAAATTACATGTTCAGCAAAACATTTTTGCTCAGAAATGACTTCATAATAGCTCAATTATTTTACAAGGGCATTAAGCTCTCCAGCAAAATCATGTTTGTTATTTGGTTGATCAAACATCATGCCGCAGCCTACGGGGAAGCATTTTAGCATTCTATTTTCGATGAATAATGACAGAAAAATAAACGGTTTCTATTACATACCTGAGCTAAATTAGAGTACATGGGGCATTTCAAAAGTATGACCCCACACCTTTATTCACATGAGCACAACCTCACCAGGAACCGCCTGTTCTACAACTCATCCTTAACCGCCACATTTCCTCAGCATGAGGGCGACGCTAAAGGAAAATCTGTGTGGAGGGGGAGGGGGAGTGTGTGTGTGTGTGTGTGTGTGGGGGGGGGGGGGTGTTCCTGTCAATCATGACTGCATACATTGTACATTGGATTACTGCCCCTCCCCCCCATAAATGCCTGGAAAGTGGAACATTCCATTTTCTTAAGAAGTTTTTGTCCTTTCACTGAAAAGCTGGAGGGCAGAATCAAATGGCTATTTGAACTGACATTAAGGAAAAGTCTGAAGTGTATCATTTTGTTGGGAATATGCAACGGTACACTGGAACTCGCTGCATGTTTTTCTTCGGTTTGTGTAAGAACACGTCCATGCTGTCGTTTTCTCACCCCTCCCTCTATCCCTCCCTCTCTTTCTCATCATCTTGCTCTCTCTGTCTCTCTCTCTCTCTCTCTCTCACCTCACACATACATACACACACACAGGCTGTGGGGGAATTCTGTACCATGTGTCCACGCGTTCTCAGGCAGCTTTTCAGGAAAAATAAAATCTAGAGGCCCCAAAGTGGCAGACCATGCCTTCCCTCCCAGCACACCGCCATTCCCACTCTCGCTTTCTAAGTAGTAGCTTTGAAGCTGGTCTAGACTCAGCTTACCCCAATAAATCCTTATATGAAACATAGCAATAAAAACTGCAAAACTGATCTCAAATCATCACAAAAAACCCACTATTCCTTCCAGGACGACAGTGATGCAAGCTGTTAACTCTTTCTCCGTACTCACTCCTCTAAATATGCTTTACAGCTCCACATGACGTAAAAGGCACATCTCCCATGATAAAAGATACGGAGAGGAGAGCATGGAAAGGAGAGGAAAACAAATAAGACTCCCTGTTTAGATAAATACAAAGAAGCAATGAGGTAATGAAAGTATAGTGGCAGGGTATTAAAATATGTTCATCATACGTTCCCTCATCGACCAGCATGTGCAGCACCATAGCTGGGTCATGGTAACACCTTGACAACCTATAATTAACACTGATGGAACTTAACATTATACAGATTGTGGTAGAAAAATACACGATTTGTGTCGTCAAAGACGTATGAAGATCAAGCAGCCAAGGTAGTTATGAAACGAAGACATGAATTAGATTTGTTCTAAATGTAGACTTGTCCTGTTCTCACACACTGTCTCTCACTCTCTCTCTCTCTCTCTCTTTCAGACACACACACACACACACCGCACACACGCGCACACACACACACACACACACACACACACACACACACACACACGCGCACACACCACACACACACACACACACACACACCACACACACACACACACACACACACACACACACACACACACACACACACACACACACACACACAATGACCTTCCTCCCTAACTGAGCCAAAAGGGAAGTAATAAAACAGGAAGATTTCCTGCAGTACATCCTGTACTAAGATTGTGCTGTTGTGTGGCCGAAAATGATGGCTGCTTTTTGAGAAGGGCAACTGTTCTGCTGTGCCTTGCAGGTTTTGTTTTTGAAATAAATAATTGTGGAAAGCATATATATGCAACATTTAATCATGACACCTGCGTTGGTATTTTTGTTTACTCCTTGATGAAATACTAATATTATACACATAAACACACATGAGCAGTGCATACACCAAATTTTGTTAAGACCTGAAATAAAAAATGAGTTGTCTTGAATCTGTCCAGAGTGTCTCTCAGCTCTCTAGAGGGAAGTTAAGCAGCATTACTGTTTTTAAGTTGAAACTCTTGTGTAATCAGTTGTGTCCAAGGGTCAAATTTGCTTGGAATTTCGTATGATAGTTATATACCTGGTAAAATGAAGAAGACTAATGAGTGAAAAAATGAGCTATTAAAGTATGCTCTTTTAAAACCTTAAAGTATGCTCTTTTAAAAAAAGAATTTCCTATATCAACACACACACACACACACACACACACACACACACACACACACACACACACACACACACACACAAGAACCATCTAAGACCTTGTATATCTGTTGTCTAACTGTGCTGCCCTTCTGCACAGGGACAATCTGTGTAATGAAAAACAAAAAACAGAAAGACTTGGTAAAAAAAAAAAAAAGCTCTGTAAACATTAGGCTAACATTCAGACATCTTAAATAAGGTTCCCCTCAGTTCCTTTCATCTTGATTGGTTTTGTTCTCCTCTTCGAGGTTAAATTACACTCTGCATAAGGAACAGTTCCTACATCAGCTTGCAAGAATAGTTCCTACCTGGAGCTTGTGTGATGTAGACTATAGTGTCTAACATCAAATAGCATCTACACACGTCTACCCAGAAGCCCCGGGCTCCATATGGCACCTTAGAGACAAGAAAGTGGAACAGGAGCCAGAGACACCTGTATGTAAAAACAGGTCAGAGACAGAATACCGTCAGATCCACGTTTCAGTCCCTGCAGGTATTTGGATTAAGAACACTGGGTGTAGGCCTATAACATGTTCGATTCTTACAGCTGCTACACACTTGGTACAATGTTACAGGGTGCCGTTTTGTGGCTGTATAAAACTGCTTTTATCTAATATTTGCAATTTTTTTCCAGATTCTGCCTGGAATGCACTTTCTCTCTCAGAGAGAAATAATAGGCCTGACCAGGTGTGAGTCACGTCATTCAGTATGCTGCTCACCTGAGACACTGTTGCACCCATAGACAAAATACAGATTTATCTCTGTGGTTAGCACACCATCTGCCACCACACACACACACACAGCATAATGAATGTTTTGCGTGTTTTGGTGGCTGTATAAGGACATGTCATCACTTCCATACAGAGAGAGGGAGAGAGAAAGAGAGAGAGAAAGAGGGAAGAGTACATCTCTCACACTAAGTGAAACTGTGATAATAGATTAAAGGATTCTCATCTACCACATAGACCTGTAATAATCAATTTGCCTGTTTTAATTAGTCATCAATTAGTCTGTTAGGCTCTTGTACATCAGACTTGGTTGTATTTCTTGGGATCATATTTTGTGTCATTTTGCTTGAAAATCCATTTGTACTGTTACTTCAATCAATCGATAAAACTTAATGCTGAACCTTTTACTTGACTAAAGTCTACTGCTAAAAGTGTCACTGCAATGTAAACAGATGTTGTATAACATGAAATCAATACTGATTTGTGCTTCAGATAGATCATTTTACAATGCATGCTGGAAATCAATGTTTATGTCTCTTTTTAAACAAAGCACATTTGTCTTTAGAGACTAATCAGATTCAACTTGCCCTAACTTTATTTTCATGAACTGATTATGATAATGGTGAAATGTTTTATATGTTCATTAATTAGTCCCTTAAGATCTTTTGGTGTGTTTGCCTGTCTGACCCTGCCTGGTTCTGGGCCACAGTGCTAGCCTTCAGCTCCTTGTATGGCTCTGATTTCAAAATGGCTGTCTGTGACCGACTGTAAATCACCGCTCTAAAAGTTTCCAATAAATTTTTTTTTTATTTCTTGAACAGAACATGAAAAACATTATCATCACACTGCCATTTCTTTTTGAAGCAACATGACATGAATTACAGAAAAAAAAGTTTAGCGCATAAGAAGAAACCTGTTGGTAAGTTCTACTCCCCTAACATAAAATATCATAGTAAGAACAGCAGCAAAAACTGTGGGAATGATCCCGCCCCCTCAAAAAATACATATTTTTACATCATCATTATCAAAAGCATTATCTGTTATATTCTGTATCCCCTTATTAACACACTCTTGAGGGAGATGGTGTTCGCTGCCTCATATCCGGATTCTCTCAAGACTCAAGTGGTAAAATTACATTCACAGTTTGGTTCTGCAAAACGTCCCTCATAAATATCTCAATGGCTGGACGACGTATTGGACAATGGCATACCGCATGACTCCTGACAGCACGCCACTTTGGCCGATGCGGCTTGTGCCGTGCGGGTTTTTAGTTGTACCTTTCTGAATTTCACGTCCTCCTGAAACTCTTGAGCCGTCAAGAAGAATCCACTGTCAGCCTCGAGTGTTTTTTGGTGTGACGGCCCTGGACGTGCACTGTAGCGATATAAGGCATGAGGTATGTTCTGGAGGGCATGTGCGCTGCGGCTGGGGTACGTGCCTGCGTAATGGCTCTGAAGCCTCCCATGGCCACTGGGGTTGCCTGCTCTACCTCTGGAGTACAAAGCAGTGGGTCTGACGCATGGAGCCCAATCTGGATGCAATAAAGGTTATTTGTTATGCACTGTTTCCAGGCAAACATGGGATAGGCCAGTGCTCGGGCAGTGCAGAGTAGAGGGAGAGGTACTTGCAGTCCTATACACGCACACACACGCCCACACGTGTATGCAAGAACACACACTCTAGCCATTTTTTTAAAAAGCAATGTCGATAATAATGGCAGAGGAGTAAAAAGTTACCGCAAACAGAGAATCAAGAGAATGTTTTGCACTTGGGGCCTAATTTTGTCACACTTTGCCTTTGAGTGTATTGAAACAACATGGAGTTACATTTGCCCTTTTATGCAAAGGTGGGGTCAGTTACCCCTACACCAATCCTTACTTAGATCTTTATCAGAAAAACTAAACCGGTTTCAGAAGGCAACATCCACGGCACTCTATATATTTGCAGCGTCCTTCATATTTCTATCTGAAACATAACTGGTACGGTCCACTGTGTACTGGGACAGCTAGCATGTTTGCGTGCCATATGAGGTAAGTAACAGCAGGTACCATCACAGAGAAACCTCCCACCTTAGGAGTACAAGTAAAAATAGCCCGTTCTGTTGTACGCTACCTTTTACGCTAGCATGAGCAGAGGACGAGGCGGGGTTGAGACAGGCACTGAAGTGCTACTGCATAGCTGGAGCACATAAATCACTAGAAAAGACAGAGAAATATGAAATTGAGGAAAAGAAAATGATGAAAGAGAGGAAGAAAGCAAAGGCATGGTTTGAGAGGCGAAAGAACTGGAAACAGGAATAAGTACAGAACAAGCAGAAGGCCAGTCAGTAGTGGAGCAGGCTGGGGTACTGAGGCTTACAGTTAAGCGGCTTTGCTAAGTAACTAAACATCACATCACAGGCTATTTTAAGATCATTATTACGTCTTCATCATTATGATCACCATTCAGATCTTTCACTTCCGTTCTATTTACATCAGTTCCAACACATAATAAAAGCCTTTCTTTGAAAACTTAAGCCAGCTCTTCAGTCAAAATCAAGGTTTTTTTTTTTTTTACATATGGCTACAATCAAAACCAACAGGCACTTTTTGCAAACAATGTATAATATATCTGAGAACTGTGATCTTCAGCCATTATTTTTTTGTTTGTTTGTTTGTGAACATCTGACTCCAAACTGTTCAAGCGTCTGAATCTTGGACCTCATTGGCTCCAGGCTGGCAGGCGTTCTTCATACTGTCCTCTGATTGGCTACAGTGCTTGTCTAGGGAGAATTCTTGCGCTTTTGTCTTTTGTCGCAAAAGTCTTTTGGCACTTGCTCCTATTCGTTGCTGCTATAAGTCAAACTAAAAGCAGAGATGATTTTTTGTTTTATCAGTCTCTTTAGAAAGTGCTTGAGTGGCGTTATGGATGTTGTGCATGTACACGCCACGTTGCCTTCTCCCAGTTTCTGTTCTCGCAGTTGCACTGGCAGTGTGCAGGAGAGCTCCTGGACTTCATTTCCCAGAATTCCAAAGTAGGCCAAGAGCTCAACATTCTGAAAAAAGATGGGACAAAGATATTTTAGAGATTTATGGTTTCAGATAAAGAGAACATTCTAAACAAATATTAGACCACTCAATTGTGACTTTCTTTTTTTAGAAGGTCAATTAAACAGGTTTGTATAGCACGTAATACATGCAGTTAAACTCTAAAATCCGATCAGCCTGCCTCTATCTATAACACCACTAGTGAAGAATCTACTAAGAGCAATAGTGCTTTGTGGACTCCTAGATGAGCATCTGGCCTGTAGAGCATCCGCCATCAGGAAAAGTAAAGATTTTGTGTCAACCTCAGGAGCCACACTGCCCTCACGTAACACGATCAGTCAGCTGTAATCTGAGCACTGCTGTATATGGAAATCAATACGAAGCGTCCAATGAAATATTTTTTTTATGTCTGTGGGACTGTGTGTAACTGCCCTATGACATTTTCTCATGGCTTTCTTAAGTTAAAGAGGGTTTAAGTGTCAATAAAGATAAAGGCAAATAGCCAAGATGGCGTGCAGTAACCTTGTAAGCGCGGGTGTGGGTTCTGTCGTGTATGTGCCTGTGTGTTTTTGAAGGAGCGGGTGAACTTGAGGGTGGGGCGAATCAGAGGGCATGCTGGGTGTTTATGTGCCTGCGTCAGCAGCCACCCTGAATTAACGATCATTAGACATCACTTATAAAACAAACAGCAGGGCTGACTCTACCTCTCCACCCCTCCATCCCACCATTTTCACCCTAATTAGCAAGCTGCTGTCGGTGAGAGCGACTTCAGAACGCACGAAACCGAGCCGTGCAGCAGGGAGAGATGTCGGCTAATCTGGGACTGGGAATATTCTGCGAGGTAGGGAAATGTTCTTCTGACATTCTGGCTCTGTAATCCCTCCTAAAGCAAAAGGCTGTTTGTCAATTTTTAACCTCTCTGTCAGAAAAAAACGATGCATTAAAAACTTTATCTGATTTCTAGTCATTGGGATTAGCTATTACGTTCATATCACAGAATCACAACTGCGTTCATATCACAGAATGGCACAGTGATCACCTCAAACACTGCAATGAAGTTTAAAGCTGACTCTCCCTCAAATTGGTCGTTATTTTATTTTTGTTCATATTACCATGTGATGTGAACACATTCACAGCGTATTCTGAGGAACCTGCCCAAACCACGCTCTGCTTGCAGTCATCCTTTCTCCATGAAGCCATGGGTCCCTACCCTCACCCCCTAGATAGCTGGTTTGTCTATATAAGCTCCTCTGAGCTTAGGCTTACTGAACTTAGGCTTCCAGGCCCACAAACAGAGCATGATCCAACATCATGATGGGTGACCTGGCTCACCAGCCCTCAGCAGTTGGGCATGGACTGGTTTTGCAATAATTTGGTTGCAGAATCTGTTAGTAGTTTTCTGGCCACACACAAACTGTTTACACTGATGTTACAATAGGACAGAAATTATTGACTGATGAACAAACAAAATAATTTGACCGTACTAAGGGGACATTTTAGAAAGCCTATCATCTTTGAAGCAAGAAAAACAAATCAATCAGGCCTCAAGTAAGGTGAATAAAATGTTGATGATGAAGAGATAATTGACCAATGTTCTCTCCTCGTCTGCCTGAATCTCCTGGCCCTCTGCTCCATTTGTAAACATGGCTCCCCACCACCTCTTGTGTGATGCTATATTTAGTCCCCCAGAACAAACTGTGCTACCCAGAACACAGCAACTTACCAAGCCCCTCACAAATAATCACAAGAGGAGACAGAAGAGACATCAGCCCTCTCTGTCACACACACACACACACACACACACACACACACACACACACACACACACACACACACACTCACACACACACACACACACACACACACACACACACGATGCCTGTACATATATGTGACCCACACATGACACAAAGAAATTGTCTGAGGCTCAAATATAGTATGCACTATAAACATGTTTTTCATATGTAATTTTCACAAATGTAATTTTTCACCTTCTGCCACGCACACACACACACACACACACACACACACACACACACACACACACACACACACACACACACACACACACACACACAAACACATACAGTCTTGCTGCTTCTGCTGTGGCACTTGGATGGACGTCTTCTCTTAAGCAATAATGAAATGTAGGATAACAATCTCTCTGTCTTTTAATGTATCCTCTTACCTCATGTGTTTCTCTATACTCATCAGTTTAAACAGTGGAGCCATTTCAATTAGTCTTTGTCTCTCATGTTCACCACATAAATGTGAATTTCTCTCTTTTGTCTGGTTGTGTATATGGTTATGTGAGTGTAAGGGCGTACTCACACTAGGCTCTGTGGCTAGTGTGAGCGCTCCAACCGTGCCCGGATCAGTTAACCGTGCTCGGGCCCGCTTGAAGAGGTGGGCCAGGGCACGATTCGCTTGGACTCGGGCACGGTTCGCTTCTAGTGTGAGCGCTATCCGTGCCCGGGCCCGCTTGGTGCCTCGTGTGATTGGTTCATTTCGCTGGAACTCAAACATGACGTCAGTGATGTGACGCTCACGTTAAACAGTCATAGCGGCAAAGCGATTAGCAGACAATCGTTGTGTTAAATTATCGATAAATCTGTGCTTGCACCGTGTTTCTGCACTCCCAAAACGACTCCAAAAATACAATAAAAAGAGAATCGTGAACTCCATAGTGTTGTGCGAGCGCGCTTTTTTTCCAAATAAAGTCACGTTGTGATGACGTAAGCGTGCTCGGGCCGGCTTGATGAAGCCAGTGTGAGTGCAGGCCAGAGGGGGAGTGGGGAGGGGGGATAACCGGGCCCCAGCACGGATCCAGCAAACCGTGCCTAGTGTGAGTACGCCCTAAGTGTGTGTAAGTGTCTGCATGTTTAATTGGTCTGTTAAGTTCAGAGTCTCAATTAATTACCTTGGCTTTATCATGCTGTAATGCTGTGTGTGTGTGTGTGTGTGTGTGTGTGTGTGTGTGTGTGTGTGTGTGTGTGTGTGTGTGTGTGTGTGTGTGTGTGTGTGTGTGTGTGTGTTTGTGTGTGTGTGTGTGTGTGTGTGTGAGAGAGAGAGAGAGAGAGAGAGAGTGAGAGGTATACCCTTACTCTGCTAATTCTGTCAGTGACACTCCCTTTCACCCTCAAGGTTGTCAGTGTGTATACAGTATAGCCACACCCTAGAGGTATGGGGACTTCCAAAGAGAAGGAGCAGAAAAATAACGAGAGAGAGAGAGAGAGAGAGAGAGAGAGAGAGAGTGGTGAAAATATGAAGATTTTAATAAAAAGACAAGTTACCTTTAGCCGTGTGAGTAAATGTGGTCTGATTGACAGCATGGTAGAAGTTTAATGTGTGGGTCTATATATACACATATATAGTACTTGTATTTCATGGTATAAAATGAAGAGATAATTACTGTATGTATTTGTATGTGTGTGCATTTGTGTGTCTATGTGTATATGTGCGTCTGGTTGCTGGCTAATTTGACATGTCCTGGGATTAAGTCAATGGTGCAGAAAAATAGTTTAAGCACTTTGTACACACTAGCCCTACCCACAAACATGTACACGCATATGCTCTTACACACACACACACACACACACACACACACACACACACACACACACACACACAGACACACACAGACACAAATAGTAAAGTATATATCAGAAGATGTTTATGAAGCGTTGAACAATTGAATTGAAAACACCCATACTGACACACATACATGGAAACACATACACACACACACACACACACACACACACACACACACACACACACACACACACACACACACACACACACACACACACACACACACACCTAAGCACAGACCCACAGCTGATTCAACTGTCTTTTATCACTTAAGCAGTTCTGTCACTTGAGCACATTCTGCCAATCATATTACAGAAACACAAGTTCCCTACTATCAAAACAAAAATATTCACTGCACAAAACCCAGAAGTACACATGCTTCCCAACGAGAATGATCAGTATTCAAATGAACATGATTTGCCATCTTTGCCATTTAAATGAAAATTCTTTAACATCTCTGTAAACTGAAAGCCACCCTCAGCTCAAGATCATTTAAATTTTATCAAATGCAACAACTGATTATAAAATTCTTTATTTATACTTGATTACAGCTTTAAAAATTCTTTAATTTTGACTATTTCTGGGCTGACTGGGCGTGTCTGGAAGCAGCAGTGGAAGTGGGCGGGGCTTCAGGAGCTTGGTGGTGACGACAGGAGCAGGTCAAGCTCCATGCCTCAGGGACAGCCATGTGTCATTCAGCGTCACTCTCCTGCATTGCTGCAGTCAGCAGATCTGTGATGGGGTGGTTGTTGCTTAAGGCACTGATGGGATTTTGCAAGGCCTGACCCCAGAGTGTAACTGCTGTTTGGCATCCTCATGACAAGGGGTACATTGTGGGGATCTTTTTGTTTGGGACAGTGTACATACACACGCACATGCACACACACACACACACACACACACACACACACACACACACACACACACACACACACACACACACACACACACACACACACACACACACACACACACACACACACACACACACACATTAAACCTCTATAGAGTCTAGTGAGTGTCTCTCCCCTCCTCCACAAGTGGGGCAGTTGCAGTCTATAACTTTAGTCCCCCGACTGACAGCAAAGCACTTCTGTGACAACACCAGCCAGAAGTGCATTTGGTCTCTCTCTCTCTCTCTCACACACACACACACACACACACACACACACACACACACACACACACACACACACACACACACTCACACTCACACACACACACACACACACACACACACACACACACACACACACACACAGTTCAACCACACAGTTCAACCACGCAGGGCTGCAAATATTTATTCATGCACAGCAGAACAGAGTCTTTCTTTTGCCAGTGTGAATGAGGAGTAAGATGAAGAGGCAGGAGAGAGGTCTGTTCTAATGCTCTCACCGTTGTTTTTTTGCCCACTCTTCTCTCTCTCCTCCCACAGGAATTGCAATTTAGGGTCTTTTTCCTGTTGTGTTTTCTGAGATAAGGTGTGGTGTGTATCTCCCAAGGACATTAAAGCCATGTAAAGCTCAACACGTGAGAGCGGTTTAAATAGTGAGAGAGGGATTGTGCCTGTGAGCGAGAGAGTACGAGAGAGAGAGAGGTAATTGTAGAAGATCTGGTCAAGACATCTCATAAAGCATGTCAGAGTATCCCTGCTGTTTTTAACCTAGCACCAAAGCAACACAGACACCGTGACGTTCTCAGAAACAACAGGACACCATGTCGTGGACCAAAAGCACATATGTGTATATGGACGCACGACACTAAAACACACAACACTAAACAGACACACCTCTCCCGTACAGGGCAAAGCAGGTCATGGATGAGAACGGAAGACTGGAGAAGTTTCAAGGAAAAAACGCAGTGGAGCGCGCCTGTAGCCCGGGTGTAGACACTCAGCCCAGACAGGCCACAGCCCAGCACAGCAGAACCGCTGCCCAGCACACCTGATTCAGCTCACGAGCAGGTAAGTGGAGCTTGCGAAGGGGTCCGTGTTGTTTTAGTTTTCTGTGAGTGGGTTTGGCCTTTTCTCCCGAGGCGGGTACGTGTTTTTGGAGTCGGGGGTGGAGCGTTGACCCTCCATCAGAGGACCAAACCCAGACGGAGGACAGCGGCCGGAACCCTGAGACGTGGGCTGAACCAGAGCAGCCTCAGGCTCCTCCACCAAACCTGCAACCCTTAAGGCCCTGTCGGCTAAAGGTCTCCGGGGGCTTGCAGGACGCCATGGCCCCCTCTGGCCTTTCTGCTTCTGCATGAGATCAGGTGCATCCGAACTCATAGCCAGCCACATGATAAAAACAAATCTATTTAATTTTCCGGAGTAATGGCTTCTTATTGGTCCTTTATTAGGAAAGGTAAAGAACACAGACATACAGTTCTAAAGTGATTGAGTGGAATAAGGAGGCTTCTATGAACGGAAGCTAATGGTTGGTAAAGGCTGTTCTGGTTGATTGAATGTAAGTGTGTGTTACGCAACTCAGCCTCTGGTTCAGGGTGTTCTTTTATCCGCCGCTGACAAGATTTAACCAGTACCGCCCTGAGGGATTCATAGAACATATACAGGGATTCACAGAACATGCACAATGTACACACAGTGTACACATGTATATGCACACACACACACACACACACACACACACACACACACACACACACACACACACACACACACACACACACACACACACAAACACAAACACACCAAGCACTCCTATTCCACAGATAGATTACATGTTAATGTCCATACTCTCTCTCTGTCTTTCTATCTATCTACTCATGTCCAACATACATACATGCACACATACAGGGACACAGACTCAATGTACGGCCAACCATGAGAGCACAACTAGATGAAAACAACATAATGTGGAACAAAAACAGACTGACGAGGTTCAGAGGGTTTATTGTATATGTGGCGGTCTGTGGAGAACATCAGACCTGCCATTTTATTAGACTCCAGACACCGTTTTCAGCAGCTTCTGTACACTCGTCCACCCCCCCCCCCCCGTCCTTTCTTCTATCCCTCTCTGTCTTTCTTTCTCTCCCTCTATCACTCATGCATATACAAACATGCAAACGCCCATACGCACATGTACACGCACATATATATGCATGTACTCACATGCGCACACACCTGCCTGTGTGAGAAACACCTCCTCGGTTGAATAGAACCAGCTTTGCTATCTGAATGTGTTGAGCTCTTTACCCAGGAAATGACACTGCAGGATTTGACACCCTGTATCCGCTACGCTGAACATCTCTGCATCTCTCTTCGATGAGTTCAGAAGGTACTGAGAAGTTGGGCTGTGACCGTATACTAACCCTCTCACATCAGCTGGAAATGCTGTCTACTGTTTCACTAAACTCGATATTACAAGATGGTATTTTTAGATCCATAAAAGAAAAACTGCACTTCTGATAAGGTCACAAAGGCACTAAACAGCTCAGCTGACTGAAGACACAGCCAGAACCAACCTCAAAAATGATGTAAAACAGGTTGCAGACAGTTTTAATCTGCAAGATTAGTAATTTGATTTTGTGTTCAAAAGAGGTAAGAGGTAAGCATGTTACATTTCCAGTATGAACACAGATAAGTTAATATAATAAAGTCAAATGAGGATGTTTCCTGTAGACTGACAGGATGTGAAGGCAGTAAGTCTCCCAGTATTACATATAAACATGTGTAGTCTGCGCAAAAGAAAATGGGTACCTGTGGGTCAGAGCCTGAGTGTGCATGTGTGTGT
>NW_027506877.1:2080263-2120263 GCF_052324685.1 Brachyhypopomus gauderio | reverse complement strand
AGGACTGGCAGGGCACTAAGGGAAAAGGGCTTGGTAAGGATTTAAAGATAAAATTATTCAATACATAGAAACCACTTATATGTGACCTGGTAAATAGAGCATCTCAGCACAGAGTGGCTTCTAAGAAATTGACTTTCCTAAACATAAACCTTAGCCTAAATCTGGATAATAAATGGTCAAATTGCCATTAGAATTGTAATGTTACATTGTACTATCATAACTATTCTTAATTATAATTATTCATTTAATTCATATAATTATTCTACAATTTAGTGGCTAATTTATAAAGAGTCAATCTTATTACACTAAGATGAGAATTTAAATAGATTTCTTTTATGTTGATTATAAAATCAAGGTCACTTGTTTTTTAGGACACTGGATTCTAAGTTGTGCTACAAATATTTCATATTGAAATTTTTCACATAAAAGTGTCAATTCTTTTCACAAAGCCATCAGCACACATTATAAAAGACAGACAGTTCGGAAAGAAAGATGAATGTACTAAACTGTTTCCAGTAGAAATCAGCTCACAGGTCATTGAGAACCCCTCACCACAGTGACGTTCAGTGTGCTAAGGGAAAACAATTAAACCCAAATATAAGTTATATATGGTCCGGTGGACAAGACGTCGAAGGGAAAGAGGGAGAGATATTTTATCCGGTGTGGAACAGGACCACCAGTGAGACTAGCAGTGGGCATCTGTGTGTGCATTTCGCATTAATGCCAATTTGCAGCACATTCCATAAGTAACCAGGCAGATTAATCATGGTTAACAGGACATCATTTTGATTTAACATGCATGCCATAAGAAAGGGAGTTTCCAACAGTGCTCTAGCACCTTGAGTGTAAAATTCAATTATCAAGATAAAGTGCGACTCGTTTGAGGACATTTACATCTGTGCTGTGTGAAAAATATAGTTAACTGTGAGCCGTCTGAGACCATTGGCTGTTAATGTTCAAGTGACGGACTTGGATAGTCAAGAACATTCCACAAACTCAAGTGCTTCAGGTGGTTGGGGAGATATTCTGACTGTAAGATAATATGAGTGTGTTTGTGTGTATGGTTATACGTACACGTATGAGTGTGTGGCTGTGCGTGTATGCCTGGGTGTGTGCAAATACATAAAGACCAAACATGACATAGCCATCACCTTGCCTCACATATGCTGCTTTGGTCTGGCTGCAGTCTGCAATGATCTGTCTGCAATACATCTGCCTGGGTGTCTCGCTCTCTCTGTGGAGGTATTCACCCCCCTTGGTGCCAGTAGCAGAGTCTGCATCTAACCACGACGGTTCTGGGCACACTGAGAAGACACACGTGGCACTGTTGCTGGAGGGTGGAGACCAGCCAGAGCTTTACGGTCTCTAACTCTGTGTGTGTGTGTGTGTGTGTGTGTGTGTGTGTGTGTGTGTGTGTGTGTGTGTGTGTGTGTGCGTGCATTCATGCATACAGTTGAAAGAAGTGCACAAAAACTACGTCTCAGAATTTCCTAGTGAAAAGTGAATGCACTATTTCAGCAGATGCTATTTTAGCACGTTGTGTATTACTGGCACTGTATGAATAATACAAAAAATATATACAATAAAATACTTTTCAGAATCTCAAGTGTTCATATTAGATCTAGTGTAAACAATTATTCTCAATGCACTGTAGATGAATTGGGCTGAAAGGGCCATATGTTCAAGCCAAGCTCATTCAGACTGCCTCCAAAGTTCCTTCACAGTGTACAGACTAAGACATAATAACATCATAATATCCAACAATTATACTGAAACAATGTGGCATCCAACACATATATACAACACCATCGAAGGCCTGTAGAAATGACGGCTGAAGACTGGCCGCAAACTGCAAAAAGGAAATGACACGCGCTGCATTTGCAGCGTTGCACCTACAACATGGTTTGACGTACAGGAGAGCTTAAGCATCAGAGTGACAGAGCAGCACGGAGAGAACGACAGGACCAGGATTGAGAGAGGGAGAAAGAGAGAGAATTAGAGAAGCATAGAGACCACACTGGTAACAGTTGTATTACACGCCCACACACTGACACATCAAGAGTGAAAGAAAGCAAACACCTACACACATCAACCTCCTGAGCCCAGACATAGTTACTCCACTGGCATGGCTCTTTAGATCACTCCCTCCCTCTCCCACTCCATCGCTGCTGCTCTTAGCCTCACTTCATATTCCTTATTCTTCCTTCCTTCTGCTTCTTTTCTTTTTACTTCCCCTCCTCTCCCTCCACCTCTCTCTCTCTCTCTCTCTCTCTCTCTCTCTCTCTCTCTCTCTCCCTCTCTCTCCCCTCTCTCATTTCAGATGTCGCCACGGAGACCCTGCCTGGAGTCACTGGCTGGGAAAATCCCCACAATTGCCCTGATAATCGCTCCGTCCCCAGTGCCGGGAAAATAAATAAATATACACAACTCAGACCATTTCCTCAAATACTGCCAAACACGACATACCAATCTGGCCCAAACTCTCTCGCCTCTACCATCTGCCTGTCTCACACCGTGTCTGTCTCTCCCTCTCCTACTCTTACTCTCATGTGCTGCCATCTCTTCCTTACTCTCCCTCTCTGCGTCTCTGCCTTCCTTTCTGTACTGCTACCTCTCACTGTCTCTTTCATCCTCCCTCAAATAGAGGTGGGAACGCTTCCAACTTTTCATTCTAGCCCAAAAAATCTATTTTTACCCATCCTCTCCCACTGCGTTGGTGTGCAGGGAGACGTTTTGCGAAAGAGGGAGATAGAAAGAGAACTCAGGAGCACCGGGTTCAGGCCGGCTGGAGCTGAAATGCATGCGCAGACACACACACACACACACACACACACACACACACACACACACACACACAAGCATACATACACTACAGCAAGTTAGGGAGAGGAGCCTTGAACAAAAGGATCATTTATTACGTGCAGAAAAGGGGAGGGGGGGGGGGGGGGGGGGGCTGGAGGTTGTGCCTGCATTGGCCCAACGCTGGGTTGGCCCCCTTTCAACATTCACAGCCAGTGCGCTACATTCCCTCCCAACGCCACAGCCACGCTGTCGACTTAATGTGAAAAGCTCACACACTTGCTTACTGCTGAGAAAAGAGGCAGTTCGATTGCTCTGCTCATACACAGGGCAGAAGCTGCCTTTTAAAATCTGATCTGGTCTCCCTAACTCGAACACTGATGTTAATCTTCACATGAGAAACCTAAAAGCTGATTTCAAGTCATTGGAACATTACGCTTCATGCCACACATGCAAGAAGCTGACATAGAATCCCACAAACTCACACACACACAAAATTCAAATGAACGCTTCAAATAACAAAAGGAATTCGAACTGAAATACACAGCTTGTGGCTCAAAACCAACAGGAACACTCTGTCATTTATCCAGTAATTTAAAAAACTTTTAAGTGCTTGAGTAATTCTCCTGAAGGCCATCCTTTGTGTGACTCAAATAAACATTTTATTTGCTCTCAAATACCAAAACTGAGTTTCTCAAACCCGCACCAGAATCAACGACTGTAAAGTCCGCAATAGAGAACTTGCTATGGCTTTCTAATCAGCACAGTTGGCAAGGCCATGCTGAGTAGACAGGTGACATCTGTACCCTGCAGCACCAGGTGGTCATGAATAAAGTGAGTACAAGAGAGCGCCATAGCCTCATATAGTGTCAATAAGCAATAGATCATTTTCAGTCTTTTTACCACAAGCTGTTATTCGCTGGAGAAAAACAAAGGGCAACCAGCAAAGGCATTGAGAAGGAGTCGAACAAAGAACTGTGTGCCTGAAAAGAACAACACGATCCTGTGAAGCTTTTTCCTGTTTTTTATTAATCACTTCTCGATCATGTTAAAAGTTCAGAGGCACAGTGACACTGCTTTTTGAGCAACACCTAATGCATTTCACAGGACCAGAAGCACTTATTTAAAGAAGATGGTTAACTTGGAGTGCCCCTTACCTGTACCATCTTTGCTGCTGCTGCTGCCTTGGTGAGAACGTAGCTCCTCTGACTTGAAGAAGTCAATGCTAGCGTAGGTGTTGAGGTTTGAAGTGCTGCTGCTAGGACCTACCATCCCTCCAACACCTCCAGCGGCTCCAGTAGCAAAAACGGATGAGAGGTGTCGCGTTGCGGGCGTTTGGGCAGCAGTCTGCACATCTACAGAGGGATGTAGGCTCTCCTTGGTCGCCAAGTCTAAGTCAATGTAATTGAGGCCTTGCTCCATAAATGAAGCCTGGGTGGTAGGTAGGCTAATTAACCCAGAGTTGGCGTACTGAGGTGAGGAGGAGTCAAGCGTGGTGCTGCTGCTCCACAACGTGCCATCTAACCCAAGTCGGCGCGCCATGACTTGGGTGTGTTCACTAAATACAGACATGGAGGAAGAGGAGCTCACGGGGCACGAGGACAGGGAGGAAGGAGGGAGGAACGTTTCAGAGCAGTGTCGGCGGCGACCTTGAGGATCTGCCCGAATGACCTTTGCACCGTGATCCGGATTGAGGCCTTTGGATGGTGGAAAGTCTAAATTAAGGCCCAGGGTGGGACTTATGGCTTCAGGCCTGTCAGTCAAGGTGGCTTTAGGTGAGGTGGTGCTGGTAGTGGCACCGGAGCACAGACCAAAGGCCATTTCTGTGTAGTCTGCACACTCAACGGGGGAGTCCCCGGACTGACAAACCGACGAGAGTCCGGCACGCCCCATTTCTGCTTCAGGTTCTTCCTCATTCTGAGGGGTTGATCTCAGCTCGCCCCAGGTTTTGGGCGCTGCCGCAGGTGGAGTTGGGGGGGTAGGAAAAGAAGGGAAGCCGAGCGGAGTGAGGGACAAGGATGAAGACGAAGGGGATGGAGAGGCTCCCAGCTCCATGTTGACGTACTCTGAGGCAGAAGGTGGGGGGATGGTAGAGGGGCTGCAAGAAAGAGGTAAGAACCCAGCAACACAGGAAGACGGCCTGGGCAACGGGCAGTGGGAGGCCGGAGGGATGGAGCCAACTTGCCTAAGTCCTCTCATTGTACTGACCCCTCCTCTGCTGCTTATCTCACTCTTGAACTCAATGCTGACATACTCACCTGGGCTTTTGGGCTCAGGTGGGAGCGGGGTTTCACGGACTCTTGGCAGGGTGTTGGCCTTCGAGACATCCACAAACAGGCTGAGAGGTCGGTTCCTCTGGTTCAGTCCATGTCTGCCTACCCCAGACCCTCCCCGCCTGGGCTGCATAGACCCAGCATCCTTCACATGAGCCCCTGCCACTGCCCTCGTTGCCTGGGCGAGCTTATCCTCACTCTCCCCCAAACTCTCACTGCTGGCTGAACTGGAGGAGTATGATGAGGAAGAAAGAGACAGATGCTGTCCTACCCTAAGTTCTTGACACTGAGAGCTGGCCCTACCGCTGCCATGACCTTGACCATCACCATTTCCACTACCAGTACCCAGAAGTTTTCCTCTCCCAGGACCGTCTTCAAAACGGGTAGGAGTGTTGTGTTTATAAGAGCGGGGGAGAGAGTAGTATGAGTATACCATTTTAGGAGGAGGTTGCTGGGGGTGCTGGTTGGATGCAGCGAGGGACTCGTGAGGAGGTGGCGTGCTGCTAGCCGAGCGGACACTGATAGGTGACATGTTCATATAATCACTGCCAGCTTTACTGTCTGCACTGCTGTTGGCAACCCATGCTGCTGGGACCCCACGCTGGTCTGGAGAACAGCTGCTGTTGGGGGACATCATCATGTAGCCGTCTGTGCCCGCAGTGGGGAAACGAATTTGTTGAGGTGCCGAGATGCTGTTGTTGGGAGTCATGGCCATGTAATCATCGGTTGGTTTAGAGTCAGAGTCTGACACGGACGTGGACAGCGAGTGAGAGAGGGATGCTGGAGAAGCAGTCACTCCTGGTAACATAGACATGTACCCGTTGTCAACTGCCCCATTACCACTACCAGTAACAGATCCACCTGGCACACTACTTCCTGTTTCTGCTTTGGCTTCTGCAGCTATATCCAGATACCCAGTTCCAGCAGGGGTCGTTTCTGAGTCCTGACGTGAGCTGAAAGACTCGCGGCTGGTGCTTCGGGACATGACGGCGTAGTCGTCTTCCTCAGCCTCCACATCTCGTCCCCTGCGGTGAGGGGTAAGCCTCTCCAGAGGCATGGGGGGCAAAGAGGCCCTTTTGCTCACGAGCCTACGTTCGGCTTCGCACTCACGGCTAGAGGAGCGTCGCAGCAGCCTTCTGGTCTGAGGCAAGGAGTTCTGTGACGGTAGTGATTTGGATGGTCCTCTCTGGGCCATGAGGATGTAATTAGTTGTCTCGTCCCCAAGGGATTGCCCACCTGAACTACCAGCAGATCCCCCCTGAGACAGCAGCGAGTGCTCTCCTGGACTGGAGCCATATTCATCCGAGGAACCGCAGTCACTGAGGGAACCTGAAACAGAGGGCTGGCAGAGAGGAATTTGACTGTAGGTGCCTCCGTTTCCCCCACCACTGCCTCCAGCCGTCCCAGTACCCATGCTCCCATACTCAGACCCTTGACCTGAGCTAGAGGACGTGTTCTGGCCAGGTGACGGGGCTGGGGTGGAGATAGATCTCATCAAAGCATGCTGAGCTTTAACTGGGGTCGGGGCACGTACAGACGTAGACCTGAGGATGGGCGTGCTGGAGCAGGACCCGTTTGTGGTGGGACTCGAACTGGAGGCCACTCCTCCTGATCCTACACTGACTCCCTCTTCCACTTTTCCTCCATCGCTGGCAGTGCGAGCCCTGGGAAAGCCATGCCGAGGTGTGGGGGATGCATTGTTGCTACTGCCACCTCCTCCTCCATTGCCCCCAGGGGGCTCTGTGCGTGGCCGTCTCATGAACCCCACCTGGCTGGGTGGAGGATTAGGGTGGTGGCGGCGAGACGGGACGCTGATTGGATTAGACGCAGTAGCACCACCCCCTCCCCCAGCTGTAGCGGACTGTGACTTACTACGCTGGCGAAACTCTTCGCTAAGCGCCTTCATGGCTTCAAGGAGGGTCTCGTGCATGTTCTGCGCCACAACAGAGTCCTCCACCTGCATCCAGAACTCTCCGGGGCCAGTCACTGCTGATCTACCCACTTCCACAAAGAAAAAGTTCTCTGAATGGCCACAGCGCCTCACGTTCATCAGCTGCAGCACAACAGCGGCAGCGTCCGAGTTGAGCTTGACAAAGTTGACGGTCTTGTCCGTCAGGCAGAGGCGGTAGATGCCCACTAGGTTTTTGGCCTGGCCCAGGCCTTTGGGCCAAACCTTAACTTGCCAGACCTCCTTAAATGCAGGTCCTGGGGTGGGAACTCCATAGTCTCCGGTATTACCATCACATAGTGCTTTACCTGCAAAAGACAATAGAAAAAAACTGTTACCTATAAACATATGTAAGTTAGGTAAGACAAACATATATACATACTTGGTTGTATCAAAATTATTTTATCATAGGTATCACAAATGAATCTCCACAGTGATATTATTTTTAAATGCTCAGACTTAAAAAATTACTGTCTGTAAACTCGACATGCTTCTGAAATACCAGACATGTACCAGAGTCTGCAGATTTTTCCCCTCTGGTTTTCAATACTGCATACATAATAGAGGGAGTGGTAACAAGAGGGACAAAGATCATTAATACGTAGCCTACACAAACACACAGACCACAGCTAACACACCTGCAGTGATAGAGCTAAGAATTACACTGTTGGTCGAAGGCAAATATATCTCACATTTGGTTCCTTGTATCCAGGTAGGTCTACTGCTTGACATTTATCGCCTATGGCGTGAACAGTCAGCAAATGCATGAGAAATCAGAGGCTCTCAGAAACAAACCGATCCTGTGAAACCAGGAAGCCCCGAAAACCAAAATGACCTTCCAGCTCGTCTCGACTGCTGCGTGGAGGTAAAGGAGAGACAGCAAGCATTCCTGCACCGATACACCTCCTGCAGTTAGGCAAGCCTGGTGCACTGATCAACCAGCTCTATGGAAAACTCCTGAGCCAGCTCTTCTCTATGCACGCACACCACAAGCGCTGACTGACATCACCACACGGTCCACCTCCACCACCAGAATGATGCTGCCTGCATGTTCCACTTCAGCACCCCCCCCCCCTTCCACCCCCACCACATTCAAATCCCACCTGCATGGAAAAACTATGCAGCACATTTCAGAGAAAAACAGCAACAAAAAATAATACAAATTTGTGTGTGTGTGTGTGTGTGTGTGTGTGTGTGTGTGGGGGGGGGGGGGGGGGGGGGGTTGATGGGGAGACAAGCTAGCTGTTCTGCATATTTCACCTGAGCATTCCAGCATAACAAACACAGGAAAAATTTGTAGTTGCTCTAATATTATACACTCGGAATATATTCAACTACTGTTCAACATATATCAAATTTCACTACATCTAAAACATTATTGTTTTTATTTTTGTATTTAAGTAATAACAGAGCAGACATTTTCCAACACTTTGAACGTTTCCTGTCCAGAGTACATCCTACGCTGGCACTGTACTCCACATTTACCGTTCTCTTGTTCTGTTAAAGATATATGAATGACAACCAGCCCCAAAAGCACCTGTTCAGTAAGTGGAAAAATTACATAATGATATTAGCAAAAAGCCGTTACAGCGACACCTGATATGTTCTCTCTTGCTCTTTCTGCACACTGTCGTTTTTCTCATATAGCAGTGTGTAGTTTGTCTGTATGTGATGAAGCATATCATTACAAGTGCTCATCTAACGTCTGCCACCAGAATACGTAATCATATACATAATGTGTATTTATGTCTGAAGGCATGCTTCTGTGTGAGCTGTTTCACTGTGTAATAACTGCACCTCATGACTTAGTTGGGATATCTGTGTCTCTAAGAGATGGGTTATGAGAGTCTATTGTGTGCTGCTTGTTGACATAATATAATTAAAAGCATTGTGTTTTCACCCATTTATGTGTATGATCTTGCTTCAACTCTTTGTCGTTATTAACTTCAACTGGAACTCAAGACTGTAACAGAGTGAGAAACACTAACAGAAAGGATCTGTCTAGCATAAACTTAAACTCATGTGCGCATCTGTGTGGGTGTGTGCTCGTCTGTGTGCAAGTGTGTGTGTGTGTGTGTGGTCAAATGTTTAGTATTTTCGAAATTCTGCCCTCTGAAAATCTTTCAGAAACACACAATATTTCGAAATCCATTGTTTGTGTTTCTGTGCCGCGGAACGTGTGTTGTGCAGGACTGAGAGTGAAACACAATCGCAACCATATGGAGGAACTTGTAGCGCAGCACAAGACCACAGGGGCAGCCCGCTTAAAGCTCTGACTCACCACTCCACTGCCCCTCTCACAACGTTAGCAGACTCCCAAAATGGCAAACCTGGTTCACAGTTCCTTTTCCCTTTAAACTGAAGGAGATGTTAGGATATTTTGGTAGTCCTCACACATTCACATGAATTAATTATATAGAAATGCTATTTTCAGAATAATTCTCAAAAACCAATAAGAGACTAATTGTTTTGAGGGGTTTTAATGTAAGTGGTTATGTTCATAATAGAATTAGGGGTAAGGTTTTTGTTATTTCATGACCACACTATACACAGCTAAATCCAATGTATCCACACTAAATCCAATGTACATTAATGCATAACACAGACTGTGTATATACATACATTTAAGTATGTCCATGTTGTTTGTGACTGCATGAAGCTGGTAGTCAACATTAGATGTGTTATGAAACAAAGCTGCACACATATTTAATAGTCTGTGTCCACCCCCCTCACTCCCAGCTGAGCTGTCCTTAGACATACACAGAACAATGTGATTTTAAAAGCTTACAGACGGACAGAAGGAGAAAGCAAGATGAAGCAATATTGAGTGATTTGTGAGTTGGAGTGATTTGTGAGTTGGAGGGATTTGCGAGTTGGACAGGACAGAAGAAGGAAAGAGAGAGAGAGAGAGAGAGAGAGAGAGAGAGAGTGACTGAGAGAATAACAATTTTGGTAAATAATGGAAAGTCCAAATTAAACCTCAGGTCTCAAAGAGAAGACCTCACACACACACACACACACACACACACACACACACACACACACACACACACACACACACACACTATGTCTCCATGGCATTTTAAAGGAGCCTCTTGACAGCATGTGCCTTTTCTACCTAATGAATGCTTACTTCAAATCCATTTTGCATAAGCACACAGCACTGCAGTCTTTCAGAGTCTTTGATCTAAGAACACACCATGCCACAAGTGCCTTCCTTACACAACACCATGACAGATCTAACCTAGGAGCAACTGGATCTAATCATAACCGGGGTGGGGGTGGTGGTGGTGGGGGGGTGTCACAGCTGACCACCAATCTTAAAATTTTATAGCTGTTTTAGCTGGAAATCTGAACAAAAGGGAAAAAAGCCGGACAAAAAAAACACATCCTCCCTAGATACTGTGAATGACAAAACGCTACAAAAACGCAAATCATTTTGGAATTCATGTCACAGGGTGTGTTTAAGAGCTATTATGTCCTCCATTAAATATCATTATGAAGTCCCCATAAAAGCCTAGTAATATGTACGCTTGCTCACAAATGGTTGTTTTCCACAAACTGTGACCAAAAAGGATGAGTCTTAAATATCAGTAATGATACATGTTGTGTAAGGCAAGACAAAATGTGCCTGCTAAACAATATTAAACACAGCACTTTTTCTATCCTTAATTTAGTCCAGATATATTTATTATAGAGTACAATCTTATAACTTAAAAAAAATACATATGAACATATGCATGTGCATTTTAATGAGCCTTAAGATCAATTACAGAATTGTCAAATTTCTCATAAACTATTTTCCCTTGAGGTAATAAACGTTGATGAAAAAAAAAACTGTGATTAGCTGTAATAGAAATGAAGTTCAATCTTCAGTTCAATCAACAAATGCTTTAACTAAGTAAGTTAGGGCTGAAACGATTCCTCGAGAAACTCAATTACCAAAAATCATGCGAATGTTTTTCATTGAAGTTTCATTTAAACTACATATATATATTATATTATATATATTATATAACTACATATCTGCGATATCGCCCCCATCGTGCATTGCACAAAAAATGTGTAAAACGACAACCCGGATACTAAATACTAGCTGAATACAGGCTTGCTAACAACAAAAATGTGAAAGCATACCAAAACAACATCAATGCGTGGTGATATTGTGTTCTTCCACAGCAGGGCCAGAGGAAAATTCGAAGGAGACAAAATCACTATTTCTAAAAAATGTTTCCGCATTGTCATGAATCATGAAGCAAGTGGCGAAGATGCCATGAACACCCTCTCAGAATCCAGTATTTTGGTCGCAGTAAGGTCGGGCGGCTTGTAATGAAGGCGAGAGACAAATATGTTTACTTAACAGCACACTTCGAGACTGGCCAGTAGGTACCATCATGCTTGTGTTGTGACTGCAGATACAGGTGAGGTTCGTATAGCAGACTGCTCTGGAGGCCACGCAGTCATGTCCCTGCTGTTTTTACGGAAGGTTGGCCATCTACGTGAGACTTCAAAATTGTTGTTTGTTTATTTTCTCATCATGTTTATTGGCAGAGACATTAACATTGTATTTGACGTTTCTGTGTGTATGCAATATGTATTATTATAAGTAGACTGGGGTAGGCTACGTCACACACAATTGTATTTTGAACAAATGAATGAATCCAATGAATGAACAAATAAGGGACTCACCTTGTGTACACTGGGGAACTAATAAACTGTGTTCTGCTCTGTGTTCTGAGAAATCTAGCTACTGTTTTCAAACATTTCAGACATTTGCCTTTCACACAAATGTTGAGGGCCACTGTGAAGGTTAGGGAAGGAAGATGATGGTAAACAACGTTCTTTTTCCTGGTTTATATTTTCACGTGTGTAAACCATTTTGTGTGTAAACTGTTTTGGGTTTGCTATTCATATAATCAGTGCACAGTCTACAGTGACTACAACAACAACAAAACATCACTCAGCAAAGCAATAAGCTTAATCGAAATAATGTTGTTCACATGTGAATGGAAATGTGGTCACACACACACACACACACACACACACACACATTGGGCAAAGCCAACACAACCCTGGTTCATATGCAACAGACACACACAACCCTGGATCATAGGCAACACACACGCACCGTGCGAAGCCGAGAAGAGGCTGGTTCATAGGCAGCACACACACACACACACACACACACACACACACACACACACACACACACACACACACTGACACTGGTTCATAGTGGTGTATTTCTGTGCGACAGCTCTGCACTTCTTTTCCCCTTGCGTCTACATGGCAGTAATAATCACCACCGCTGGCTTACATTAAGTCTGGGATTAGTGCTCAGCCTGCAATTCCTTGCTGTGTCTTGGTGGTGTACCCCACACACACAACGTTTTGTGTAGTGGGACTGTAGAGTGTGTTTCTTCTGGTCACCTGATGAACTAGATCTATCTGATGTCAGCTGGCAGACATATCGACAGGGCGTGGCCCATTAGGTATTGCGAGGGCCTGTTCTGCACATGCGTGTGCACACTCACGACCATGCACTCTCACATGCACACACACACAGAAATAGGTCACAAACAACAGTGTAATTGAGTGTGGCTAGGTCAGTGAAAAAAAGATACTGTACTCACAACTCACACACACATTTGAGGGGATTCATGATATCTACACTTCAGACTGACCCAGCTTGCTATGACAGATTCACAAACCAGACAAGGCTGGTCTAGCGTGGCTCAGCTGTATCTAGAACCAATCTGAGAGTTTGTCCTGATATCAGTCGTTGAACCAGGTTTCAGTTTTTAAGCTGTGTGTGTGTGTGTGAAGCCAGAGATGATGGGGAGAGGGAGTGAGGGGGTGATCAGGGTGCAGACTCTGTTACATAAGTCCTGTTTGGTGTGCACAGAGATGATGAGGCAATAACAATAACTGCAAACAAAAAGAAAAAAAAATCAATACACTGTCAAAAGGAAATGACTTGAATAAAAACCACAAAGAACCTGAATTAATAATCAGACTGAAATGGTGCACTATATCAAAGTCAAGATCGATACAGCTGAGGGCCAGCAAGGACCTGCTGTTTACTAATCGCTGAAGAGAGAGAGAGGGAGAGAGAGAGAGAGAGAGAGAGAGAGAGAGAGAGAGAGAGAGAGAGAGAGAGAGAGATGTTTATGCGAGGGATTGTTTCTTAATGAGGACAAAATGCTATATTGAGGGCCAAAGTCCAGTTATGAGTGCTTTCAGCTACTCCTAAAGGACAAAGACGAGTCAGTGGCAAAGAAAAAGAAACAGCTGGGCATGTGTGTGTATGAGAGTAAGAAAAAGAAACAGCTGGGCATGTGTGTGTATGAGAGTAAGAAAGAGAAACAGAGAGAGCGGGAGTGTGTGTTTCATCCAGAATAAATAAAACCTGGGATCTGAAAGTCTCTCCTTAGCTGCCAAGTGTCCCTGTCTGTCTCACACTCCCGCCTCTTTCTCCCAACCGGACCCACTTACAAAGACACACACACACACACACACACATACAAACACACACACACAAAAACTGAGCTCCTTTTCACACATGTTTTTTGTTATCAGAGCACACAGAGAAACGCATACACGTTCATGCATTCACACACAGAAGCTGGCACTGTCCAAACCTCTCTGATGACTGCTGGTCAGAATCACCATGAACTTAGGCCTGTCTTTAATTTTCCATTCCACGTGTTGTATGAGGACACGGACTGCGGTACTGTTGATCTCAGAAACATGACAGTAGTAACGGAGTGGGAGAGCAGGAGAGGATCTGTTGTTTACCACCGAGACCTGGCAGAGTAAACCTAGTTCACTGTGACACACACACACACACATACACACACACTGCACTCTTCTGCCACTTTATAGTACACAGAAAGTACACAGAATACTCCCCTGACTCTCCAGGCTTGCTTTTACAGAGCTAGCACAACCACGCCCAGGCAGATCTACCTGTTGGTCTAGCAGTAGGCCTAATCAGAAGTAAAATCTCTAAAAAACCTCACACAATCAGCGGTGCTTCTAGGAGCAAGCCACTACGCTTCCCCACTGGGAACACCTACCGTTGTCTCTGCATCTCTGATTTCAGGAAGGGCCCCACAATATATGTGTGATTTGTGGGGAAAAAAACGTCATCTATCTAAACATCTCTTTGTAGAATCCTCATAGACTGACTGGATTAGTGGTCAGGTGGGTAAGGAGTGTGTAAGTTGTAAGGAGTGGGGCATGTGATTCTTGCTACTCGCACCACTCCCATACGAAGTTGAGCGCATTCTGGTATGTGTGCTTGGGTGTGATCCTGGTCATTAAACTGTGAAACCCCATTCAATCCCTTTACAGGCCGGTAATGCTATGAGAGATATTGAGGAACCCTCACAAAAGCAAACTACCCCTGGCATGAACAGTGGTCTATGGCACGTAGCGTGCTGTTTTCCAGACTCTGCACACACACTCACCGACCGCTTTATTGGTCACATCTGTCCAACTGCTCATTAACGCAAATGTCGCATCAGTCAATCACATGGCAGCAACTCATTGCATTTAGGCATGTAGACATGGCCAAGACGATCTGCTGCAGTTCAAATTGAGCATCAGAATGGTGCAGAAAGGTGACTTAAGTGACTTTGAAGGTGGCATGGTTGTTGGTGCCAGTTGTGCTGGTCTGAGTATTTCAGAAACAGCTGATCCACTGGGATTTTCACACACAACCAACTCTAGGGTTTACAGAGAATGGTCTGAAAAAGAGAAAATATCCAGTGAGTCGCAGATCACTGTACTTGAATGGCCTCCACAGTCACCAGATTTCAATCCAATAGAGCATCTATGCTATGAAGGATTAAAGCAGTTCTGAAGGCAAAAGGGGGTCCAATCCGGTACTAGCAAGATGTACCTAATAAAGTTGCCGGTGAGTGTATGTCTGACAGCAGGCTAGTAACCTAAACTCTGCGCAGGAGTTCTGAAATCTGGTTACCCAAGGAGGTGGCAGAGATGTCACCGGTTTGCAAAATCGGGTCATACCTTTTGAACGTGTTTACAAGAAAACGAATTGGCATGTTTACGCATGGAGGCTCTACACTGTTTGGCAATGTGGGTTTTTTGAGGGTCAAAGAGAGGATCTGAGTGGCACGATCTCCTGAGCATGGCCTGGGTCGGCTCCAGCCGCACACAAAGCCAAACACGTTTGGTCTCGAAGCTTCACAATGTCTGCACGGACATCATTTCCCAGAACCTCTCTTGCCCTAAAAGGGGCCTCAGCGAAAGCCTGACTGTTGCTTCCCTTAAAACTCAAGCTATTCATTTAATTGTACCTCAAAACAGTCTTCCTGGACAGCACTGGCAAGCAAGAAAAATCTCACGGGTTGCGATCAAAGGGACCCAGTGACCTCACGCTCCTCGGTGGCTATTATGAGACAGTCAAAAAATAAAAGTCCCACTCGTAATTCTGCCAATTAAAATGAGAGATTTCTGGTGGGGATGGAATGAGAGAATGAGGTTAGCTTTAGAGTGTCTGCATGTGTGTGTGTGTGCGCGCATGAACATTTGTGTGGTTTTGTTGTACATGAGTGTTAATGAAGCTGGGTAATCTACACAACAAGGGACTTAATTGACAGACAGACAAAACCTATCATCACCGTCCTGCGTAACTATGTTACAACACAATCATATCGTCTTATGTAACTGCAAAGTATACAGTGGCAGTTGACTCAACAGGCATACTAGTGAGACAGCACAAGACTATCCCAGTCACTGGACAGACTGCCAATACAAGGTCATTCAGGGGAAAGGGTATGTTTTAGTTGTGTCTGAGGACAAGACGTGCTGTAATGCAGTGCTGGCTGGGGTTAAACTATAGGAAATAGTCATGTAACAGGCACAAGCTTCTGTGATCCAGGCTATTACAGCAGATTTAGAAAGGAGTTAAAATAGCACGGGCCTCCCTCCTCTGTGTGTGGTAGAGAGAGACATTCACAGGGGCAATAATTACCATCACATTATGGAGATAAGCAAGACGTAGAAGAGTTTAACTTTTAAACACCAGCCACTGATTGAAATCTCCTTCACACATGTGAGCGTGCACACACACACACACACACACACACACACACACACACACACACACACACACACACACACACACACACACACACACACACACACACACACACACCTAGAGGCAGTGACAGCATAGTGGTGCAGTGTGATTGTAAATAAACTCAGCCCTCTGATGCTTTGCCATCATTTCACACAGTTGATATTTTGCACCTGATGTGCAGACACAGCAAAAGGAAACACAATTACTTGAATCTCAAATTAAATACAAATATATCATATATCTCAAATTAAATACAAATACGAATATATATATATATATATATATATATATATATATATATATATATATATATATATATATATATATATATATATATATATATATAATGTATGTAATGTATGTGTGTGTGTGTGTTCTGTGTGTGTGTATAACACCCTAACAGATTATGAGCTCACTACTCTGTGTGTGTGTGTGTGTGTGTGTGTGTGTGTGTGTGTGTGGACCAGTCAGATGGTGTGGACTGCTGTCCTCTGTCATGGCACCTCACAGCTGAACAAATACAGAGCACTGGAATATCTACCCTGCACTGTATGTCCTACACCAGGTCTTTCTGTACAAGTAAGCTTCCCAGGACCTACTTTGCTGAGTGTGTGTGCGTGTGTGTGTGTGTGTGTGTGTGTGTGTGTGTGTGTGTGTGTGTGTTCACGTGTGTGTGTGTGTGTGTGTGTGTGTGTGTGTGTGTGTGTGTGTGTGTGTGTGTGTGTGTGTGTGTGTGTGTGTGTGTGTACGTGCATGAATGTGTGTCTGGGTCTGTATTAGCACGAGTGTGTCTGTCAACACTTGGTTTCTGAACTACATTGTTCAGCATTGTTTAAACATGCTGGTTGAAAATGTTCCCTTCTTTTCCAAACTTTTCCACATATTAAACCCTCCAATAACTGTGGTCTCCATCCTCTAGCTGTGGTTGTAGAAGTAATAGGCAGAGGAAACTGAGCATCTAAGCTCCAGAAACCTTGTCAATGGGAAAATATTTGTCTATGTGCTTCACCTCACCCCCTACCCATAATTCAGTGTTCCTCTAGGTTCATGGGTGCAAATACCATACCATACCAGTACAGTGCAGAAGGCTATAGTACCATACACTATGTTACATGCCAAAGGCTCCATTTATCCCAGAAATGCTGGTTACTAGATGAACACTTTGATTGCTGGTTTCCTCTCCTTAAAACTAACTGCAATAAATGAAATTCAGATAACAGACGTTTCCTTGGTGTATATGAGTGAGACGTGTGCTCTTCTTGTAAGCTTGCAAGTAAGTGAACAACGGACTGAATGGATGGATGGATGGATGGATGGATGGATGGATGGATGGATGGATGGATTGATTGATTTGGGGGCAAATCACAAGCTCTGGTCATCAGTGTTACTAGCTCACCCAACATGAAGCAATTATAATTAAGATTAAATCACAACGACCGTCGTGATTTACACCTAAAATTAAAAAAGAGCAGGTCTTCACTAAACTCGCCTTTATATAACACACGACAGGTATATGCACACTGGCCTTAAGTTCGCATTTGCTGAACATGGGTCACATGGTTTATCAGCGATATCTCCTGAGGCCAAAGGCCGGTGAGGCGGGCAGATGGGTTGATTACGAGAGAGAGTCATCGTCACTGACCTTTTCACTGCTGTTTGCTCTGGGCTATCTGAAGGTCCGGTCCCTTACAAAATGCATAATAGCCGTGAGATTCTGAGTCATTTGACACAGTGCAGGCTAGCTCACACATGCCTTGTTGGAAATGGCATCTAACTCTGGCTTTACTGGGGCATGCGTTTCTGCTCAGGATACACACATTAAAGCGATTCTGGATACCGAACAGAAGCATTTGGCTACACACACTCCAACTTCATAAGCAAATAACTGTATTTGTGCACTCACTAATTACTTTGCGAGCTTTTGTGTGTATGAGTGGCAGCACAGTGCAAACAGAGGGGAAAAAAGCATGCACAAGTGTGTACTCTGGCACTGACTTCCAGACAAAAGTTCGGCTGTAGCAAAGAAGGCGAACACAAGTGAGAACGGGTTCTTCTGAAACACGGAGTCTTCTTCACGAAAATGTCTTGTTTGTTTGTTGTGCCGCTCTGGCGATGTTGTTAACTGTCTGAGGAAGTTATCTTCATTGAACGTCCACGATAAGCAATATCCTCCGCGTGGCGGCGCGGATAAGAAAGACCTCAAAACAACTTGCACATAGAGATTTGCAAATAGTTTTCCAATTTTCCAAAAATTGCATCTTTATATGAAATGCATATAAAGAAATGCGAGAAATAGGAAATCAGCAGTGACTAAAATGATCTTACACGACAGATCGGTTGCACTAAAAGCACACGTTTTATGGCGTGCAGTATTCGGTGCGGACGAGCTCCATAAAACAAGTGGGGCTTACGGTACATTACACCCTTCCACTGCAAACTCATAATCTTCGCACTCCTCTGAAATCCCACGTACTGTAAACAAAGTTAAAGAGGCCGTCAACACTTGCCACGTGAATTTAACTGCGCTGAACGTAGCACACGTGAGTGCGCCGCCGACGGAGTATGTGTGTGATTTTTGCACGCTTACTTTTGCACTGCAGGTCTACCATCGCTTGGTACCACCCGTCCTGGTCCGCCTCGCTCTCCGCCGCCACCGCGAAGCTCTCGGCGCGGGTGTACAGGACGATCATGTGCTTATTCTTCGAGTCGGCCCGTTTGTTGATGTTGAAGCACGTCTCCAGCACCAGTACCTTCTTGGGCACGGGCGCCTTTCCGCGAAATTTCTTCTCACTTTCATAATATTCGAGCCGGGCCGGGCCACGCTCCGAGGCTGCTCGCAGGACGAAGTATCGCCGGTGCATGGACTTCTGTTTGCGGAGATATCCGCTTCTCCGAACATCCTCGTAGGTTGAGGGTTCGGCTGCCTGGTTCTCCATGGTTCCGGCAGATAGGGCTCGTTTGTCCTTCACCGGTAAGTTTAACCGAACTAGGTAACCACAAAAATATCTCTGATCCCCCTCTCTCCCTTCAGAAAAGTCATTTACGCAAGGGGAGAGAGGTTCGTGCAGTTTTTCCCCCTTTCCAAAAATAATGTCATTAGCTAAATGGAGCGTTTTCCTGCACGAGCTGGACCGCGCGAGCGCACAGCCGTACAGACCTGCACACGCGGCGCCGTCTGCAAGTAACTGCGTCCTAGTCTATTTACTAGCCCGAGTAGTTAAATCCCATTACTGTAGCTACAATACGATACAGCCCTACTGCTCCCCGCCTCTAAATCCTAGCACACGGTGCTACTGTGGGCCTGTCACTTATCGTCCCTCTGTAGTTAAGAGTGTGTGAGAGCAGAGACGGGTAGAGAGGCTCCACAGCACCAGGCTGCCAACCAGAATCACATTTCATTCGCTGCGGAACCGTCCTGACCAAACATTGCAAACTTTACTAGCCATTTTCACCCACTGTTTCAAGTGTAAACATTTTTCTGAGATTACACTGTTTTTACACTGAAACTACCAATAAATATAAAATAATTATTATTAAAAAAAACAAGTGCAAGTTGTATCGGTAGAATTTTAATTTATTCGGCGCGTTCTTCGTTATTTATTAAAAAACAACATATTAGAAAGTATTAAGAACTATTAAGAACAGCGGATTAGTTCTAATGGACTCGTTACCATTTTGAATGGGCTACAAATAGTCGTTTTGAAAGCTGCTAATATCCGTCTCTAATTTGGTTCAATTAATTTGCGACATCTGCCGGTAATTTCTAGTCATTACAGCTATAATGTCTGCCATCTATTTTGAGAAAACTGCAGTCATCCTGAAATAATAATTAGGCTAGGTCACACTGAAGGTGAAAGTAATACCTTTCTTTTTAATTTCCAGTTTAAAGCCGTAAAGAAGTGCAAATACATTCTTAATGCAATGATGATATTATACAGATAAAAATATAAATGTAAATGCTATTTTAAAAATATATATTGCATGAAATCCATAAGCAGCAAATTCAAGGTAATGCTTGATTTCCATAATATATATAATAAACAATTAGATGCACACTGATTCTAACAAATATTAATAGCATTTTATGCATATGAACACTTCTCATTACAAAAAACCTTTTAAATGAAACAGTACAAAAATGAAAGAAAAAGGGGGAAGGAATAAAGTATAGGAATGTGAAAATATTTGGTCCATATACATGTTAGAAATCACCGAAACTGCAGTACATTCAACAGCTTCTCACTCCTGGCATGCATGCAAACTAATGCATGGTTTGAATAGGTGATCTTAAAAAAAAATGCTCAGGTTAAAATAAATGCAAAAGGCCCCACACATACACAAACACATGAAAAGGAACGATTCATTAACACTCTCCTATTAACATGCATTGGGAGAACTGAAAGCTGGCCAATCAGAGCTAAAGAAGAATGTACAGCTTGTATTAATATATGACACAGGAGTTGCCTGCTGCCCTCTGCCTTTCTTTAATGCCTGGAACTTGATACGCCAGAGTCTTTGCTGAAATACAGCTTAGTCGGGTGGAGGCTTGAGACTAGAAAAGGTTTTTGAGACGAGGCAGAAGCAGGAGGTAAAAGCTGTTTGTGTGTGTGTGTCTGTGTGTGTGTGCGTGCGTGCTTGTGTGTGTTTGTGTGTGTATGCAGGCATATGCGTGTGTGTACATGAACTATAACATGAACTATCTTGCAATTGCACCATGACTTGATTTATATTATTGAACACATCCAAGGTATGGCATGAATACACCCACCCACACAAACAAATACACAAACATACACAGATATACACAAACGTTTGATTTGTAGTTTGCACACACACACATGCACGTGCACGCGCGCGCACACACACACACACACACACACACAGAGTGCAGACGTAAGTAATAAACTCCTTAATACACACATATTAACCTACACTAAGAAAAGTGGGCAGGTATGTGTATTTTCCCTCTATGTGAGAAAGGGAATTCCTCAGAGGCATTGAAATGGCACCAGATCTTAAGAGTTATCCGTCTCTCTCTCTCACACACACATTCGCCACCACCACTAAAGGGCAAAAGGTGTTTGGATCAGATGAAGGGGTTCAGTGACGCTCCTCTGGTGGGGTAAACATTTCCCTGAGAGAACAAATAGATAAGAATTAACTTCACGACTACGTGCAAACATACTTGTACAATATGACACATGTACAAGGACACACACGTATAAATCAGCCACTCGTGAACATTGATACAGAGTACTTTTAACTAAATTTTATTGCTTTTACCTGGTAAAGAAATGGAACAGCAGCATTCAAGGTACACGATTCAAACTAAATTATGTGTGTACACTAAATTGTATTTTTTTTTTTGTACATTTTTTAACTAGCTTGTTTTTAAAACGAGCTCTCACATATAGCATCATATCAGTACTGGCTGCTACTCACAGTAAATGGGTTGACAGACATGGGTCGCTGGACTTTGGTGGTTGACTCGGTTGTAGGGAAAGGGGCGAAACCTACAACAGTGTGCCAACAATCAGACACCTTTTCTAGCCAGTACCACTGGCACACAAATGTTTCACATATCTTAGAACTTGACAAATGTTTCACATGTTTAACAACCACAGACAAATGTTTCACATGTTTTACAACCACAGACATGAAAAATAATGCCAGCAAACATGCCAAATAAACAGTATTGTAAACTAACATAAATGTCGAGCTTTGAATGAAAACCATTATTACTATGATAAGATGAGGAGAAGAGGATCTTTTACCAAAGCTGTTTGTATGTTTTTTTAATATATTTTCAGCTCAAGAATAAAAATATGATAAGTTACAAAGAGATATTGTTTCACTTGGAACTGCAGTCCCATATGTGAAACTATTTGTACATTAATAATTTCCTTATTTACAAAGTAAATCATGAGACAACCAGTGTTTAACAATGTGTGTCTATTTACACATAGTAATCTATTTAATCTAGCTAATCTATGTAATCTACCTAAATGTGCTTCATATTGTATTGTCCATTATAAAGTAAACGGAGATGCATCAAGATAGTTTTCTGTTGAAATTGTCAGTTAATCTACAGTACATAGAGATTATAGAAGAGAAGGTCTCTGCTCACCATTTGCCTCCTGCTTATTGGTTTTCTCATGTGGAAAAGCATTCTGGGTAGTGGGAGCAGGGAAGGAGGCGGAGTGAGGGAAGACAGCTGGGGAAGATGCTGTCACGGTTGTACTGCAGTCACCTGTTGACCAGGAGCAGAACTGACAAAGAATTCAACCAAAAGATGTGTTGTGCTCTGTGAAGAGTTACTGTCTCAGGTTGTCCTGCGTGTCTCTGAGCTCTGTTCGCTAAAGTCTAACCGTATATTATGTGTGTACGGATATATCTCAATGTCTCAAGTGGGTAACAGTCATGTATTACCCCTCTGGATTTTCACTATGCGCAAAGCACAAGCTCACCATGTTGAACTCTTATGCAGAAATACCGTTTCTCTAATAAACTTTCTGATAAACATCGACTAACAATATTTGTTAAAACAGCTGTGATATCAGATGTCCCAGCTGCCAAGATTCGTCACTCAGTGGATTCAGACTGCTGGCATAGTAACGTGGTAACATGCCAGAGGCCCCCTGGCTGCCCCCGGGCCACCCCACCCCACCCCCACCCGAGCGTGGGGCTATCCCATCTCACCCGTGCTACGAGTGGCAGGATGACGGGGCTGGCACGGATCACGTTTCACAGCATGAATACGCCGCTCAGTGTTCGGCTTTCATATCCCATGACTTATAGATTATGTAGGGGCTGGTGGTGGTGGCTTACAGTGGCATGTATGAGACACAGGAGTGCCATACAAAGAGGGGTTGATCTCAATGCACTCACATGATTAATGCCTTCCGGATATAAGGCAGGGTGTCGTGTTTCCCAGACCGTAGCCTGCAATGTGTCTTAGAAAACCCACTTTGACCAGGTGACATCACTGTTTGTCTTGGCAGTGTATTTCTTTATTTTGTTTCAAAACATTTCTAGAAGTAAAGTTTATTTGATTTTAAAGGAGCAGAAGTTCCATAAAACTCCCTAAACTAAACCTATTATAACATATTATGTTTTATATCTGTTGTTTTGTGCTTGGGGTTAGATTTAGCCATTAATATTCTAAAAGATACATAAAGTTTTACTTTGATTCATTGGTTGAAAGTCATAACAAGACCGAGTTAAAAAATACATACAGTAGAAATAATTTACTCAAATTAGATCCAAACTAGAATTCATCTTAATCCAGGATTCAAGCAGTCCTGTCTTGTAGAATGCACAAATTAAGTACAATGTTGTGTGTGTGTGTGTGTGTGTGTGTGTGTGTATAACACTGCATCAAGCAACAGTAATCCACCTAATGTAGACCCATTACAAGGATAAGAGATTGATTCAGGAAGCCCAGGGGATATGGCTTACTTGTGGATGTGCTGTTGAAGGGATTACTTGGTGACAGAGCAGGCTGGGAGCCACTGGCTGTAGAGCTGAACGGGTTGGAAAAATCTGGAGGGAAGAAGGAAGGGAGAGACAGAAGGAAATGGAGAGAGAGAAACAAAAGAGAGAGAGAGATAAAAAGAGTGATGAAGAGAGAGATGAGCAGTCATGTGCTCTGTTTTTACCTCTTTACTGTTAACAGCTGTGATTCATCCCAATAAATAATAAATTCACTCACTTGCAAATGTCTGAGGAGCAGAAGTGACCTCTGGAACACCTGGGGAACTAGAAGAAGGAATCTTAATGGGCACGAAACCATGGAAATACTGTAGCAATAAGAAACCCTCGCGCCGGCATAGTCCTGATTTTGTTTATGTTCACCATGAGTGTTTTCGTGATTGAGTAAGAATTACATTTGCTTTTTGCACAACCTATAGCATCTTACCTTGCAGGGGTGGAACTAGAAGAGAGCCTGTTGCCAAACAGGGCGCTGTATTGTGGAGGACCACTAGAGGGAGCTGTGGAAACAACTACAATAGCACACATACAGAGTATAATCACCCTTTTTATTGCTGTTTTTGACATAATGTTATTGATGAACCAATACCATTTCTCTTATGGAAATCTAATTTCCACTCATCATCATTCAGTTGCTCAATTAGCTCAACTGAAGTTATTTTAGATGACTCTCTCTTAAGGGTTCCCAGGGATCAAGTTATCTGTACAATTCAGGAGCAAGTCTTACATTTTCATTTACGGCATTTAGCAGACGCTCTTATCCAGAGCGACTTACAAAGTGCTTTGCATCCGATCACAGAATTCATCCTAGGAAATAGTACGTATAGGCCAAAATTCAAGATACCATTGAGTCAGACTACTACTAAACTAAAGGAGTCAATGTCATTACCTAGTGTTTTGCAAGTTAGACATTTGCCAAGAAGCACAAATAACCATAGACAGACATACAATTTAAAGAGCAATGGCAAGTGGTATCAGCTGAGTTAGTGCTCTGGTAAGAACTCAGTCTTCTCAAGAGAAGGCATAACAACCTGTTCACCAGGTTATGCTCTGACTGAGATTGGCACACAATTCTTTACAGCTATGACAGCTAAAATGACAGCTAAGTTACATCTAGTATTGTCAAACAAACTAAGCTTCATCCATATTTCATCCACTTCATCCACTAATTCTTCTCTTGTGAAACCCTCCTTCCTTGTTGGTTTTAACTAATACATTTGGACATTCAAAGCCACACTCTTTTAACAAAGCCTTGGGAAAAAGCATCAGTGGCTTTTTTTTACTCTGCTGACAAATGAATTTACTCATCTGGGAAATAAGCAAAACGGGGACTATGCAGTCAGTGGACAGTTACCTGTGGCAGGTGTGCTGTTGGAGAAAGTCTTGTCAAGCTGAGACACAGCAGCATACCTATCCTGAGACATGGGGGGTGGAGCCGGAGGGCTTAGGACACTGTGGGCGGGGCCACGGGAACCAAAATCCAGACTCAAAGATTTAGGAAAGGCCCTAAAAGGACCTCCGCCTCCTGAGGACATCGTGCGACCTAAAACGGGTAGATGAGGGTCAGTCAGACAAGGCTGGCTGTGGGAAACCCACACATGGATCCATGGATCAGCATTGTCCTAGCACCAACACAAATTAAGAAGCTTTTCATTAGCTCACTGTGGTCAGTGAACCTCTGAACTACACCATTTGGCCCATTACATACTCATCTTCATTAATGAAGGACAACTAAACCTTACCGAACATAGCACTCTTTCTCCACATACCAAATGCAGTTCACAAAAAAGCATATTTTTAATTGGGAAAATTGTGATTGCAAATATGTATAGCTGTGTGTGAAATAATTCTGCAGAATCAAGGTCGTTAATCATTAGACAATTCCAACACTCCTAATAACTTTGCCCGGAATTAGCAAAAAATGTCCCTCTCCTCTACAGCTCTTCATTCTGTATTTGTTGGTTACCAGAGAACAGAGTGTCTCCGCTTGGCCTTCTAACACTGGGACACAGAGCTTTGAAGTCCCAGCCTGGAGAACTTGCAGAGCCCTCTACAACAGCAGTGCCATTGCTGGCATTTAGATATCGATTCACATATACCCAACATCCTTTTTCCTCTCAGCCAACTCAGATGGTTGTGTTACATGTTCACACAAATATTACAAAAACACACTCGGCATGATGGGTAGATTAAAGAAGCACTGACAGAGGAACAGCTGATCGAGCGTGCCCAATGCACATCCACTGCTAACGATAAAGTCAAGCATTTCTGAAATACACTCTAGGTACATGCGAGGCACAAGGCATATAGGTAAGAAAAATAACCACTGCAGGGTCAGTCTCTGACTATGTTTCGTATACACATATACACACATACACACACTGACAGCTTTTTACTGTTTTGATTTCCTGAGACCCATTAGCTTCTCCTCAGACTTGTGGCCAGGCAGATCACTGAGACGGTAGTACATGCATAAACACACAAGCCATTAGACTATGCGGCTTACCTAGCGTGAAGCTGTTTTTGAAAGTGCTACTTGCTAAGAGGGTGGAATACATAGAGACAAAAAGGAAGTCAGCTTAGGAATAAAAAGGGGCATGTATGAGTCTGTGTGTGTGTGTGTGTGTGTGTGTGTGTGTGTGTGTTTACCTGAAGGACGTGGGAGAGCAGGGAAAGAGGGGAGGCGGCTCTGGGGTCCCATTCCTGGTGAAATTGTCCCTGGCCTCTGCCTCTCCATTCCACCTAATAATGAATCTGTGTGTGTGTGTGTGTGTGTGTGTGTGTGTGTGTGTGTGTGTGTGTGTGTGTGTGTGTGTGTGTGTGTGTGTGTGTGTGTGTGTGTGTGTGTGTGTGTGTGAGTGAGAGAGAGAGAGAGTATGTGTCATTGTGACAGACAGAATGAGAAAGAGAGAGAGGAAGAGAGAGAGTGTGACCATGAAAGTGAGAGAGTGAAAGAGAATGTGAGAGAGTGAAAGAGAGAGAGCATGAGAGAGTGAAACAGTGTGTGAGAGAAAAATTAAATCTGGAGAGGTTGTTTAAAATCAATATGAAGTGAATCATTGCAAAAAAAATATTTTCAGGGTATTAAAACACAAAGCATGTTGATTATGTTATAGAGTCAGACAATATGAGAAATCAAAATAGAGGGGAGGGGAGAGGAGCGGAGGAGAGGAGTGGAGAGATGAGGGAACTATACCTTTAATGGTGGGGTCTCTGAAGCTCTGTGATCGAGTGGGTCGTGCTGTGAACACCTCTGCACGGACATCCGCTGAAGCCACAACTGGAGGACGATCCCATGCCGATAACTGAGAGTGGGACTTACAGAGGGACACAAATAGACAGACATATATACATTTATAGATCCTACCTGTGAGGTTTGTAAGATAAAAGAGACTACAGATTAGGTATACATACATGCCGTAAATGTAAGGTATATTATTCTGACCGAATAAAAACTGACTTGCACACCCATTTTTTGCACACACAACATTCTCTTTTATTAGTTCTAAATCCTCATGTATTTTCTCTTTTTCTGTTTCTGTCCCTCTCACCAGAGTGCGTGATGGCCGGGAAGTGGGGTTCAGCGCATGTCCGGGGGGAGGCTGGTTCTGAGCAGGGCCGTGGGGGGCGGGTACAGCCTGTACCCCCGGGCTCCATGGACCCTCCATCTCCCTCCTGGACTTGCTCTTAGAAAAATGCCTAGAAAATTAAAAGATGTTCCATACGAATCACCAGAGTAAAGAGACGGGCAGGCAGACACGTGGATGGGTGGGCAGAAACGTGGATGAATGGGCAGACGTGTGGATGGATGAACGGTTGGACGGACAGATGGATAGATTCATTTTGTTGGATTGATTGATGCAATTTCCTTCAGGATCAATAAGTGTTATGATTGGATGGATGTATTCACAGATGGATGGACAGTCAGACAAATGGATGGATGTATTAAACAGATTGGTGAATGGAAAAATAGACGCAAGGTTGTATGATTGGAACATCTAACTCAAAATTTTGACAAATGATGACATAACATACCCCCCCCCCCCTTCCACTTCAATATTAGATGTGCATTTACTCACCATTTCTTTCTCTCATATTTATCCTGAAGAAATTCTTTAAACTTTTGTGAATCGCGTGTGTCAAAGCAGCCATCAGTCTTTGGGTCAAATGTACAGAGCCAGGTCCTCTTCCCAACCTGCAGTTTACACAATATGAAAAAAATATTTTTCAGACTCCCATTCAGCACCTGTGATCAGTCATGTGATCAGTCATGTGTTTAATCAATGACCTGCATGCTGGGCGACAAATTATGAAGTCGGGCCAACAATACACAACAGATAATATGACAATGCCTTGTAATTCCTCAGCCTCATAACACACACACACACATTCTTCAACCAAGCAGTTACAATGGTCAATGGCTATTCATTCCTCTTCATATCTACAGTGCACATCTGCTACGCTCAGCACACCATTTGTGCAGAAGGAGAACTGACTCACAGAATAGTGATTTAGGACCGTTATCATAAAAATTTACCACCAACAAATCATTAATAGTGGACTATTGGTGGAACGAATGGGCGGCTTTTAGTGGTAATGCAAGTTTCTGTGCACTTGAGTCTCTTCCCCTCACCCCCTCCAAATACTCTCTCTCTCTCTCTCTCTCACTCACTCACACACACACACACACACACACACATTCACCAGGCAACTGCCACATTCCCTTCCCCACATGACCTGTCTGCTCACCAACGGGAAAGAGACTCTTTCTATAACCACAATTAGGGACACGCTGTTGTTGTTGTGATTTTTTCCCCCGGCTGCACTCAGGATGGTCTTGTGGTGGGAACCAGAGACGTTGTGGAGACCATTAGAGCACGAGTGGGTCAAACCACTTCAGATTCAAGAACATCACAATTATTCACACGATTTCCGTGTCGCCTTGTCATTCGTATGCATAACCCTGATGGCCTACACCTCATTTAAAATTGGTATGCATAACCCTGATAGTCTACACCCCATTTTAAATTGGTATGCATAACCCCAATAGCCTACACCTCATTTTTAAATATCTGACCTGTCTGAAGAGCACACTTTATTAAAAGACAACATTTCACCATGTCACAGATACAGCTGCAAGTTTTTTGTATTACCAGCAGTTTCCAGTCATATTTAACAAACAATATACAAATTTAACAGAGCCATATCTTATTATACAAATAGTTTAAACAGCCAAAATCACCAAAGTGAAAAGTGTGAACCTTGTATCAGCCTTGTATGTGTGAATATTGTATCAGCAGTGCTCCCTGCTTTACTGACCAATGTCAGTAAAATGATGTCAGTAAAATGTCAGTAGAATTGTGTAACTTCTGATCAGTCCTGCATGGAAACTAGGAGGTATTGTGGCATATTCTTATAATCAAAACTGTTTCAACTTACAAATTATTTTCCATGAACTCCCTGCTTCAGATCATACCCACAGCATTACAGTGGGACTGAGATCAGGACTAAAGATTTCTAAAATCCAGCATGTCTTCTGTTTGAGCTGTTCTGCTGTTGATTTAGTGCTGTGTTTGGGACTGTTGTCATGCTGCGTGACCTAACCCAGTCTGGTTTTAGATCAAAGCCAGAAGCCCTGACGTTCTCCTGCAGAATTTGTTCATACAGCTTGGAATTTGTTGGTTCCTCAGTGGCACTAAGACAGCATGCATCCCACCCCAGAGCATATTGCATATCATGCTTCACACCTGGAATTAGTTTTTTTATTTGTTTGTTTGTTTGTTTTTGTTTACAGTACACTGTGTTTTATTAGCAGGCACTCCAAATGCAACAGCATCGAGTTATCTGTGTACAAAACAACTGTCGCAATAGTAATCTGAAACATCAAGGTGGGCTTTACCAGTCTTGTGTTGGTGGCCATGTTGGAATGCTCTGGTTTCCAACCATAACAAACTATTCAGGCTCAATGTTTGTTTGTTTTAAGCCAGACTCTTTAAAACAGATATGATCAAGTCCAAGGTGCAACCACATGGGTCTAACCCATTTGTTTGATTATTTCGACAAACATACATGCACCAACAACCATTACTATGAGGAGCAGTAATGGTGCTAAATGTCTTCCAATTGTATGACAGATTCTTTTATATGCCTTCCCACTCTAATTAACTTCAACAACTTTTCTTCTAAGATCTTTTAAAATTTTTATTATTAGGTAATAAAATGTTGCATATGTTGCATTTTTAATGACTGGGTGATTCAAGCCCACCCTTGAACTGACGACAGATACTTTCCCCTAATAATAATTTCAGTAACTTGCATACATTGCATAACTTACATACATTGACAGAATACAAGTAAAGCATATGTGTTTTGTAAAGCGACCAGGTAATGTAAAATTGTCCAGAAACATAGCTTGCAAACGTATGTTCACAGTTTTATTATTAGGTGTGGCTTATGCGCTGATGTCGAATGCATTAGGGAGGGGTTAATGGTTGGGTACCGCCCATATAACTCAGAAAGCATCATTCCCTTACAGTTCTGCCTGCCACTCACCTCGTTGCCATGGTTTTGCAAAAACTCTACTTCCTGTTGGGAAAAGGTTGTCATGGAAATGGACTTGACTCTGTGGGGCGGGTTGAGTCCCCTCCTGAAAAAGAAGAAAGAGGTTAAAAACCGCGAATTCATAAGCAAACGAGCGAAAAGGAATACATAAAAAAACGAAATAGGCTACATAGGTATAGATTATGAGTATGCGGAATATGTAACATGGAAATTGTTGAAAATAATTAATCAAGGTTATGATGATGCAGGTGTGTGAGGATGAAGGTGACAACAATGAATGCATAACACATATATATATATTTTTTCTTTCTCTGTGCTGGTGAATTAGCTTACTTATGAAGTCTACATGGAAATATCAGAAAGTACATTAGGAAATATCTGCGTCCCTAATCCAGCGCTGGACCGGGTAGCTTTCTGACATGCCCAAAAATGCTTATAATGACGCCAAATCTGGTACCATGACGAAATGAAACGTAAGACAGGCGCGATGGGGGCACGCCTGAAAATGACAAACTTGTGATTATGGAGTGAATTAAAATGTAAACACTGCAAGACGCGTGTCTTACAGACGTGCTGAGACACTCGGGGTTTACCCGATGGTGATCTCCTCTGCACACGTAATAGCCAAATATATGATCCTGTCTGATCACACGAACAGCCTCGACAGCAGGCGAACAGGCATATTAATAGAAAAAATCTCAAAATTACATAACGACGGAATAGAAGATAGCCATGGACATATTTAAGGCCACTTACAGCATTCCCGAGCATGATGTGCAAACGTAGCAGCCCACTGTAATATCGATGTAAGTCACCCCGGGCTGACTGCACTCGAAGCAGTGTTTATTCGCCCCCATTTGGGCGAGCTCCCGTACCTTGCGGGCACATATCTCCTGGTTGTCCCGGTGCTTTCGGTTCGACATACTGGTGTCTCGGTCGCACACACACACACCCCCGCTTGTCGGAGACGTCGAGCCTAAGGTGGCGAGCCGTGAACTGGCCCTCCGTTAGGCTGCACTTGGTTCCCCTCCGTTTTACTCTGGTATGTTACTCACGCCCGCATTATGAAAGCGATTATGCGGCTGGTCTTCATATGACTGACTTGAAACGGAGATCTTTCACGCGTAGGCTTTCTCCCCCCCTCCTGAACCCAAGTCACGACTGACCGAACCGCCTGTTTGTCCGCTTGAGTTTTACTACCACGCTGTTTATTTATTCATTGCCGTAGATCCATTTTTCACTCACTAAAAGCGATCTACTGATTTTTCGTTCACCGCACATGTAACCATCTGCTGCTGCGCACACGCCCGTGGTTGCGCGAACACGCGTCGCTTTGGACCGATGACACAATTTTGGTTTTAAGGAGAAAGAAAAAAACAGCTGAGGCGAACGAACAAACTTAGCCCGGTTAGTCTGCACAAACGATTATCCTAAACGCGACAGGATGGAGACCAAGCAATAGATGAAACAATAACGACGTATAATAGTAAAAGTGTAATCAAAACTTTTCCTCTTTTTTGTGCGCATTTTTATTGTTTTCCAGCAACTTTAGTTTTATTGTTGACACGAGTAGTGTTTATCACGCCCTTTTTAAAATCGTAATCAAAAAGAAAATGCTGTCCTCCGACCCATTAACTATACATGGTGTGAATATATGAATTCCTCATTGTCTTACACTAATGCTGAGCAGTCCAGTAATGAAAACCCGTCTATAGACAGTTTTAATCAGTTAATCGTTCTCTAGCTGTCTGACATTCTTTTTGATGTAGATATCCTACCAGGGAAACTAACGTTTCCTGTCCGTCGTGTAGCTCTGAAATCTGCAATAGCGTATTGTTATCACTAGAGGGCGCAATTGGCCTGTTTTGTCTTTTCGTAGCGTATGAATATTCTGTGGATTAAAGTTTTAATTACGTACTCACAACGGCCTTTAGAAACACCTTCCATGAATCTACACAGACTACCACATCCACATTTCAATCTTTTGTCTTTCACCTTGTCGTTTCTAAGTATGGCGCGTACAGACAGACAGATGGTCATGATGGGCTGAATGTTTACTGGTGTATCTGGGACTTTCCGTGTTTATATGTGTACACGTGCAATTCGACGTGCATCTTTCATTTTTTGAAGCTATGTAGTTTTACTGTAGCGATGCCGTTTACCTGAGAACGGCTGTTGCCCTATATTCACTGTTGTGTGTGGTGATTTCTTTGTCTGGTATCAGGTGGGGCACAACAGGTTTAGCCAGTACACTTCACGAAGTGTTCGTCAACCTGTCTCGACAGCTCCACACACTCATATATCTTGTACTCGAATGCAGAATAATTATAAATACTAAAGCACAGCAGAAACGCTGATCTTGCTTCAGAAGATGCGGACAGAATACGTGAACGCGTACCAAAACACTCATCTCATGTAACTATGTACAGCAGTCATGCATGGTTAATATGAATGACTTGGCACAAAACACTGCAATCTAGATTAGAATGAAAGAAGAAGAAGAAGAAGAAACAAAGCAACTATAACAAATAAAATAAAGTAATTTAGTATATTCCCAAATTTCCCATCAATTAGCCTTTTCATGAGCCACTTTACAATTTTTGGACATCAAGGGAACTCAGGTTGACACACATTTCCGACGAGGTAGAGGAGGGCAGCGCGCAAAACCCGGAAATGGAGTGACTTGGGGGGTGGACCGACGGATGAGGCGCAGGAGAGCTGAAAGAATTGTGTCCGGCGACAAAAAGCGAATTCCCCGAGGAAACATCAATGTCACTGCGGATTTAATTAACTGAACAAAAAAAATCTAAGTACAACCGAAACGTGAAGATGTTTATAAACAAGGGAAGTCTGAGCGATGGCGCACATTGTAACGATTGATCAGCACGCGAGTTGAGAGGGAAGAAGAAGCTGACAAGTTGCACCCGACGTTGGCAAGAGTTGAGAGTTGTGTGTTGGTCTTGGTGCTTACATGTATAATTGGCATTTTATACATATCTATATATGCCTTTTTCTTATTATTATTTTGGACGTATGGCTAGCAGAGACATGGTCCAAATGTTTTTTTGAAAGTATGACATTTTCTCACAAAGGACTACTTTATAAGAACAAAAGGAGAACATTGTCTTATTTACTGTGAAAACTAATAATGACAAATTTTTTGGACACCATTTAATACTTGGCGTGGGACACAAAACGAATCGTCAGAACTCAGGTTTGGACCCCTAATGACTCAAGAAGGAGCAGGATTATTTGTATGAATTGCATGTTTCAAATGTCAAGATGACAGTTAAACTAGACTTCGAAGAGTGCCTAAAAGACTCCCCCAGGTTCAGGTAAGCCACTTTTAAACTGCGATTAAATCTGTTTATAAATCTTCGGACCTTAAAATGGCATTCGATTCATGTTTAGCTGGTTCAGATCTTAAAACTAGTAACAACTCTAACAATACGTCGAGTTTTTTTGTTACTTTTATGTCTGATGATGATGAAAGCTTTTTTAGCAGAGTTCCTAAAACTTAATAGTAGAGAGGACAAACTTAATTGTAGGCTACAGCATTTGGAAAGACTGACGTTAACTTGTCGCGAAAGACAAGTTCATGCGCAGGTTGTGCTGAGGCGCCCCACCGGCGCTGGAAAGAATGCGCGTGTTCTAGGTGAATGAGAGGAATGAACAGGATTCTCATGACTCACAGGGAATCCTCAGCAGTGATACAGCAGGGAGAAAGCACACTCTACGTGCACGCTCGGCGCTTTGCTTTAGTGTTGTTGTTTTAAAGGAATTTAAGGAAAATGTGTTTTGCAGCATTTTAACTGGTAACCAAAATTTAGATTTGACACTTTTTTTTCTTTTTTACCATAGCCTATATTTTACACTTACAATCGAAAAACTGACGCCCTTTTAGCCATCGTACCTAGAATGTTTAGATGTAATGCTTTCGGATTGCTTTTATTATGTTAGTCGTGGCTTTAATGCTGTCAATTTAGTTCTTGCAAACAATAACTCCCCTTTTGATTCGTGGACTAAAAGCGTTTTTAAAATGTAAAGTCCCAAGGCTTTTGGTAGCAGGTGTGTGTGTGTGTGTGTGTGTGTGTGTGGTGGTGTGTGTGTGTGTGTGTGTGTGTGTGGTGGGGGGGGGGGGGGGTGTTTGAGTGGGTTACAGAAGTAGGCCAGAGTCAGACATACGTAAATACACACATTCTCTGTTTGTCTACTCACCTGTGTATGCATAGAGTAATGTTAGATATTACATAACCTTGCATCTTTGCCCTTTACCAGCCACTCAAACATGTATAGCTATACACACAGAAACAATGAAACAAACTGGACAAGTGATTGAAAGAGGGAAAGAGGTCTCTGACACAATCCAGACTAAGTTAACTCTAAGCTGCTGCCTCCCGTTGCTAGGTGATGACTGGGGAGGGGGGGTCAGGAAGTGAGGCGATACCAGCATGAAAACATGAGACAGGAAGTGTGCTGTCACAGAGGAGGATCACTACGGAAACTTAAAGACTGTTTCAGTCAAACTCATGTTTGCAGAACAGACAAACCACGCTAGATCGGCAGCGTCAGAACGTTTAAATTGAATAATTATTATGTGGGATTTTGCAATAGTTGGGTCGTTTTACACTAATGACAGGGTTCTCCTTGCAGAGTTATTTCAGATTTTCCTTCAGCTTTCTTCTTTTTTCCTTCTCTTTTCTGGCTACAAGTCCATCACTTTACATTAAAAACAGAATAAAATCTCCTGGTTTTGCCCCTGTGTGTCGGTGCAAGAGAGCTAGTGAAAGTCACAGGACCTGAACATTGTGATTTTGAGTTTGTTTGTGTGTGTAAATGATGGCTACTCACCCACACATGCACATATGAATACATACACAAAGATCATGGAAATCGCTCTTAATTTACCAAATGGTGGGTGGGGTGTGAGGGAGAATCTACGTGGGTGTGTATACTAAACTGAATTTATGTATTTTTCTTTTGTTTGTTGTTGTAATTCTCAACTTTTTTCCCCTCAGTGCAGTTGTATATAATTTTGCTCAGCACTTTGGCTACAGTTCTTAATTGTAATTCATGTCGTTAAAGCAATTTAAATTTGAGAGAGAGGGAGAAAGAGAGAGAGAAAAAGTTGTAAGAACTGTGGCATGAGCGCAATTTTTTTTTTTTCAGGGCAGACATTGAGGTGGTGGAGGGGAATGTGAGTGAACTTGAGACACGTCTTGAAAAGGTGAGAGACAAAACCCAGCGTGAGCAAAATACACATAAACAACCAGTGACTGCTTTCTCCTGGTATTTCATGAAAACATTACAAATGAAAAACACACACACACACACACACTCTCCACTGTGCGCTTATAATGAACTCCAAATGTCAGAAGAAGTGCCACTCTCTCCCTTCTGTTCCTCTCCAAGCAATGTCTCTGGGACTGTTTAGTGAAGAGAGGTAGTATTCACGCTGTTTACAGGAACTAGAAAGAGGAATTATTAATTCAATAGGTTTTAACCATGCCTGTTGAATTTCCCATTAACAGTCCACAGTAAAGGCAGAGAGGCTCCATTGAACTTCTCGTTTGGGCTGTTGTACTAACAAAGGAGGTCAGGATTTCTGTGCGTCTTTGTACTGTATGTTCATGTCATGTTTACCTCTGTGGGGGATGTGCCTGTCTTTCTCTCTCCTCCCTTTCTCTCTCCTCTCTCTCTCTCTCTCTCTCTCTCTTCTCTCTCTCCTCTCTCTCTCTCTCTCCTCTCCTCTTCTCTCTCTCTCTCTCTCTCTCTCTCTCTCCTTCTCCTCTCTCTCTCTCTCCTCTCTCTCTGCACAGCTTGTGAAGCAGTGTAACTCCATGCTGGAGGCAGGCAGGGCATACTGCCTGAGCAGTAAGAGCTTTGTGAATGGGGCTCAGGGAGCTGGGACACTTCTGCTCTGAGGACAGGACTATGGGGGTGAGTGACCTTGCGCCTTTCCCTCGCTGGCTTCACAGCAACTGATCTTGGATCAGCATTGCCACGGTGCATGGAATCCACATTTTCCATTTTGGAAAATGGAACAGAAATGCAGAAAAGGCAGAGTCGGTGCCTCCTTCTTTCACTCGTGGTTGACGGAGCCAGTTTAGCACGTGGTCCTTATTCAGGCCCTCAGAACCTTACTCAGGGCAGCTTGGGTTCGTTGAGGCCAACTGAAGCTCAACCACATAGTCTTGCCCAGTGGAACGGCAACTTTCAATCATTCACATGATTATGATTATAGTATGATTATGAGGAGGAACTTGTGACTATGTCACAACCACATGTATTGGCCAGTGCTTACTGCATGCAGACGAAGCTGTTATATAATGCCATCCACACCAGAGGAATGTTTGTCCATGTGGATGTGATTTTAACAAGGGTCTATAAGGTTAAGGGTCCTCCCTCCTCCTCTGTGTGGAACATATTGTAATGAAGCTGTCGTGGGGGGGATGGCGTAGAAGTCTTTAACAAGGTTCCTGTCCAATCACACCTGCAGGACTGTTTGGAGAAATTCTCCAAGAAGCTGTCCTTCATCCTCAGTGGCCAGGAGGTACGGCCAGACACTCACATTGGCCCATTTCACCGTTGCTGATGGTAACCATCAAACTATGCCACCCCTGTCTCCATAGTAACCACTCGACCTTTTCTCTCCCTCTTTCATCGGTTCTTCCTGGCAGGAACTTATTGAATCCACACAGAAGTCAGTGAAACTGAAGCTTCAGGGTTTTGTGAAGGAGTAAGTTCCCATTGATTTTACATACAGAAGTCTGTGGAGGGCTGGTCTGGTGCCGCCTCCCCTTTGCAATGGTTTTGATTCATTGTGATGATTCATAAGTGCATGCTGTGGAATTAGCAGGCAATGACTCAGATGTTTGGTTGCTAGTGAACCCATCATTTAAAATATACACATGAATAACACAAATGTGCATTATATTACCCTTCCTTTTTCTTCTCTCTCTCTCTCCCTCTCTCTCCCTCTCTCTGTCCTTGTGTGTCTATCAGAGATGTCAAGCATTTTAAGGATGTACGTAAGGAGTTTGAGCGTAACAGCGAGACTCTGGAGGCGGCGTTGGGGAGGAACGCTCAGGCACCACGGGGGAAGCAGCACGAGGTGGAGGAGGCCAGTCAGGCCCTTGTCTCCGCCCGCAGAGCCTTCAGATCAGGGGCGCTGGACTACGTCCTGGAGGTGTGCACATAAGCACACACATGTACTCAAAAAGAGAGAGTCGTCCCCCAACGCACCAGACTCTTGCTTTAGAGCTGGCTGTGCAGCCCAGTGAGAAGGCATTGTGAGCTCTGTGGTCATTGTACCCACTGGGGCAGGTTTGTAGACGCTGGCCCGTAGGAGGTCTGCTATGGCTCATGTTGTTATCTGGGCCTCAGTGTAGACCAGACTGCAGTTAGTACGGGCAGAAGCTGCCCTCCAGCCACAAGCTTGCAGCAAAACAAATGAGCATCAGGAGCATTCCTTTTCATCATGTCCCCCTCTCTCTCTGTCTCTCTTTCTCCTCTCTGTCCCCCTCTCTCCTTCTGTGTGTGTCTCTCTCTTTCCCTTTCTCTCCCTTTCTCTGTCTTCAAATCAGATCAATGTCACTGAATCCAAGAAGAAGACTGAAATACTGATGGCGGTATGTGTATGATCACCGATTCCTAAATAGGAACTTCAATGGGCCAAAAGATGATTAATATCTTGTCTCTTGTGTGTGTGTGTGTGTGTGTGTGTGTGTGTGTGTGTGTGTGTGTGTGTGTGTGTGTGTGTGTGTGTGTGTGTGTGTGTGTGTGTGTGTGTGTGTGTAACAGGTGCTCTCTCTCATGGAGGCCCAAGCTCTTTTTTTCCAGCAGGGCCACCAATCCCTTACAGAACTCGAGGAGTACCGCAAACAACTCAGTGATGAGGTCAGTCAGACAGGCAGACAGACAGACAGATGGACAGACAGAACATGGCAAGAGATGGTAGAATAAGGGGTGATATGAGTGTTTACCTAAATACAGATTTTATTTCATTTATTAACATAAAGGACAAGATGGAGGTGATTCTAGAAGCTTTCCTGCTTTTTGCTATCACATTTATAAGGAATGTAAAGTCAAAAGTACAAACCATGAGCAGCTATCACTCCAGGAAGTCAGCAGCCTTAAAGCAGGAACAGGAAGCTGTGCAAATCGCACACCCTTTCGATTGTGCGGGTTTTTATGCACACTTTTAATATAAATCACTGGCTGGCTTTTCCCCATGAAAATACATTTGAACAAAGCTTTATGAAATTGCATTATATTTAATTTAGTTAGAATATATAGGTAAGAAATATTAGTATTTTGATGATATATTATTAAAGATGCCATTACATTTCTGTAAGATTGTAAGGGAAGATTCTGTGCTTGTCTTTGCACTAGGCCAAAAGACACTGGCATTATGGTGTGTTCAGAGGCCTGTTCATCTGGTTATCTAGTATGTGAGCCGTTTGAAGCAGGAAACACAGTCACCTTCCACTGGCCTGTGAAAGCCACAAAACTTCCTGCCTGCACAGGAAATGGTGACAGGCTAAGTGAAAGGATTATATAAACATGCCTCTTCTTTGAGAAGAGGTTTGAAAAATGTCAACGACAAGAAAGTTAGAAAATGAAAGGAAACTGGAAAAAATAAACCCTGTAGAGCTCAGTTGGAGTTCTTAGAAAGAGGAGAGTAAATTTAGACTAATGACCCTGTTGACCTTTGGTCTGGACAGAGAAAGGGTCGACATTTCACTTTAAGGACTTTGAAGATGTAGAGACAAAGCTTCACTTGTGTTAACCACCATTTTCATTCTCATGTCTAAAATGCTTTAATAATCATCAAGATGGATTTAAAGAAAGCCATATTGCTCCACACTCCCCCTCATATTTTCTATATACTATAGTGTGAGGCTGTAACAATGCTTCTCAGTGGATCAAGTGTGGCCTAAGGCCCAGTAAAAAGGATTTTGAATGGTCTAAAGTCCCCCTCCCCCTCCCCCATATCTCACTCCAGCACACACAACTAGTTCTGAATTCTGCAAGAGAGAAAAGGGACATGGAACAGAGACATGCTGCCATCAAGAAAAAGGTGAAACACACACACACACACACACCAGGCCTTGCCTATTAGAGCAGTGTGTATGTGTTGCTAACACGTCTGTGGTCCTGTTATCAGGACATGTCTTATGACGACTCACTCATGGATTTTAACCCCGATGCGGCCAATGGCATCGCCATGGAGGGATATCTCTACAAGAGAGCAAGTAACGCCTTCAAAACGTGGAGCAGGTAGCAGCCAGCCCACTCCTCACTATGGTTGCAGCCTTCTCCACCCCATCTACCTTCTCCACCCCATCTACCTTCCACACCTCCATCTACCTTCTCCACCCCATCTACCTTCTCCACCCCATCTACCTTCCACACCTCCATCTACCTTCTCCACCCCCATCTACCTTCTCCACCCCCATCTACCTTCCACACCTCCATCTACCTTCTCCACCCCCATCTACCTTCTCCACCCGCATCTACCTTCCACACCTCCATCTACCTTCCACACCTCCATCTACCTTCTCCACCCCATCTACCTTCTCCACCCCATTTACCTTCTCCACCCCATTTACCTTCTCCACCCCATTTACCTTCTCCACCCCATCTACCTTCTCCACCCCATCTACCTTCCACACCTCCATCTACCTTCTCCACCCCCATCTACCTTCTCCACCCCCATCTACCTTCCACACCTCCATCTACCTTCTCCACCCCCATCTACCTTCTCCACCCGCATCTACCTTCCACACCTCCATCTACCTTCCACACCTCCATCTA